>NC_142709.1:43699433-44002463 GCF_055471065.1 Atractosteus spatula | reverse complement strand
TTTCATTGCTCTTTTAATGTGCTAAGGACAACAATATGTCCTCCAAGTCCTAAACATTGATAAAAACAACACAAACAATGAAGAGTTTAACATTTTATTCATAACACTTTCAAATTGAAATATCACAAATCAAAGTTCATTTATTTTAAATAAGGAGGTAATTTAAAAAATGTGTCTTCTTCCTCCAACCCCTGTATATCATAGATTAAGCTTTTTGATCAGTTAATGATTTTGAAAGAAGAGGGTAATTACAGTAGATCATATCAAAACTGTTCCTCAAAGGGGAAATCCAGAGGAATAACCTTCAGAGTACTCAGTCACACTGCTTTTACCGTATTTCACCTGGGAATATACAGCCTGTCTGTCTATCTCTGTCCTCTTCCTCCCAGGCCTCACATCAATGTCAGTGAAACTCAAGACAGCGTAATTCAGCACATCTGTGTCCTGGTTCTGAAAAAGGAACCAACTGAGTTGACAAATGAGTTAAATAATTGTTTGATTTTGTGTAATGTATCTGCATTTATATTTTGTGAAGCCTTCTGATGTTGGATATTCTCAAATTGTTACTGCAAAGTTACAAATACATGTCAAATTATTGATATACTGTATAGAGTTTATAATATAGAATAATAAATAATAATTAACAATAAATATTGTACCTGTGTGTTTTTTGAGGTTTGTTTTATGTGCTGATTGAAGATAGTCCAAGATGTGTACCTTTAGAGAGAAAACATAGGAAAAAAGCATTGGAAGAAAAAGTATCTGCTATGCATGATGACCATAAGGTTTTTACCATAAAAGCTAAATAGAATTGGTAAGGAGTTCCTGAGTCAGGGTTACAAGATGTCAACTCTTTGCTTTCCAACAATATTCCAATTGTGTATTGTGTACATGGAGGAGCATTACTATATACTGTATTTCATTCTCTTATAAGCAAGAAAAAGAGTTGCTGCAGATTAATCTCTTAAAATTTTTGGCACTACCAGATTGGATGGGTAAACAACATATACTGTATAGTATATATTATATCAATGTATAAGCTTTTTAAGAAATCAAAAATTCTTTGCATTAAAATAAGGTTCAAATTGAACCCATTAGCAGGTTCTATGTCAGTAACAAATCTTATGATTTACTAGACTTTTGTGAGAAATACATTTACATACTGTACTTTAATTTAATCAAGCACAAGTAAATCCAAAACGCACCTGTTCTGTTATTCTTTATCAGCCAGCAGGTGAGGAATGTGATTACAAGCACTGCCACAATGTTTGTTGCCAACAAAACTAGAGTGATATAGTTAAGTGAGATTTGGTGATCAACTCCTATGAAAAAAAAATCCAAATATTTTTACATAAAACAGGAAAAAAAACATCTGTGCACTGCAACGTTTCATTTTATTGAACACTGAACAATGTAATAAATATTAATAAAAACAGCATTAACTGGCATTCTTGAGTAACCAAATCTTCTAAAGTGTAGTATACATTAAATTGGTAAATTGGAGCCCAAAACAGAAAAATATATTTTATTTGTTATGAATGAGGAAAGAAAACATTGCATCCCTACATAATTAATCAGTATTCATCAACTATTTTTTATATTCGTAGAAAGACACTGTTCCCCATTTTGGAATCAGGATAATGTATACAGCACAACAATTGATGTGTTATACTGTATTAGCATTTATTCCATAAGGGCAGTGTCCCAAATTAAATATCAATAAATGGGAATACTCTTTTGGTAGTAGCAGTAGTAGTGATAATAGTATAATAAAATAACTGTACCTACATAATTAACATTTTATAATACAATCACTTTGGTTTTGTATTTTTTGCAAATTTATAGATAACAATTGATACTACCTGAAGGTACAGAACTTTAATTAATTTTGCAAACTACCTGTTATTTCCAGCAGTGTCCCATTTCCAAACAGAATGATTCCACATGTTGCCACAGCACAGTAGTAAATCCCAGCATTAGAGTGGCTGAGGTTCCTTATTTGGAGATTATAAATACAACTATTTGTTGGAAGCCCAGCCCAAGAGCTCTTTTCACACTGATCTCTCCTGTTTTCAGGCGTGTAAATTATTCCTGGAAGGGATTCTTCTGAGCCATATCTGAACCAATAAACACTGTGCTCTCCTGCACAGGTCACAATTTGTATTGTACACTTGAGAGTCATATCATCTCCTGGCTTGCCTGGGACAGATACAGGATGCTGCACAATACTCCCGTTCCTTGTCTCTGATCCTAAATCCATAGAAATGACATAATAATAGTATGCATACATTTTGAAGTTAGAACTTGCATTGTGATCACATGGCTGAACAAAAAAGCAAAGTATGTTTTTTTTTAACATAACAAAAGACTTTAGAAATCCTATTGTGGTCTAAACAAGCTGAGAATTAAAGTACTTGTGACTCCTGCTCATTGATGCTATCGCTAAATAAATAAAACATACCACCTCACAGACTTCTCAAAAATTTTAAATGCAGAAAACTTACATGTAAATAAGGGAGTTCTTGCATTTCTTTTAGGAGACTTTTAAAATATGATGAACAAATTATTATTTTTTCCAATAATTGAGGCAGTTTTGGTTTGCACCAAGTTCAGTTGATGTGTTCTGTTTGTTTTTAGCAATAAACTTTTCCTGTCAACTTCAAAAATGAAGAACTTTGTAGATTTCCAAAATAGATTATTTTCATACAGTTCACTGTATCTGTGCAATATCTGGATTTACACTGCATTGCACATACTGTATACGCTGTGTATTTAACCTGACAATTAGTGATTTTACACAATTATTTTAAAGCCAAAGTGTAATTAAGAGTTTACTTTAAGAGTTAAAGTAATTCTGCATTATGTAGAGTACATTGCAATGATTTATAATATTGTTCCATTCCATTTATAGTATGTGTATGTCTATGAATAAAAGTGCAATTGCTAAGCAGTTACTGTACATTGTATTTAATATTTGATTTGATGTTCACTTTTCAAACTCTAAAGTAAGAATTGTGCTATCTTTCTAAATAATTACCTGCTATAAACAATATTGTTATTTTCATGTCTCTCATATATTGTAATATAGCCCATTTTCAATACTGTAATTTATAGCATTTTCACTAGATATACAGTATGGCAATTTTGTTTATTTTACTGTTATAAAGATTCTAAAGTTTTTATTCTGAAGAATCTATTGAATGGTGTGAATTTTAACTGCAGTATTTTAGTTATTCTTATCATAAGTGATATACAGTATAAGAATATGTATTATATACAGTATATATATAATCAGGTTATTCTCAAAGTCTGAGTGCTTTCAGAATTTTGTTGGCTGGGAAACAATCCTATTTTAGAAATAAAATGAAAAACAGAATATCCTTATTTTTATGGAAGAAAGTTTTACATATTATTTTTTTAAAAACATTTAAGCTTACAAGACTTCAAATGCTTCAATAGTAATCAAAAATTTATTTATGTAAGATATTTGATTTAATTATTGTTTTAACTTGTAATGTGTACATTTTAATTTTCTGCATCATCCTATCTTTCCCATTTCTCTTGTCCTGAGAAATTCATGAGTCAGTACACTAAGCAGATGCTTTAATTAAATGTTTTACATTAAATTGAATTCTTAAAGCACTTTACACTTTTACATGTTTTTACCGTCAGCTGGTGCATTATTTGAGTTATTATTTGAATGAATCATCTGTAATTTAAAGTAGGCTTACCCATACAATGTATCATTACAAAAGTTTCCTGTATCATCTGGTGCATTGTAAATGAACAATATGTATCTCCTTTATTTTTGAATATGTGAAGTCTTCAAAAACCAAGATTGTTTATAGCATTAGCTGTTCAACTTACCCTTTATAATCAGAAGGGTTCCATTCCCGAAGCTCACGTAGCTGTAGTAGAATGCTCCACAGTAATATCTTGCAACATCATATGGCTCAAGACTTGAAATGGTCAAGTTAAAACTGCTGTCTGATTTTTCCACCTTAAAACGCAGATTATTTTTAAAATCTTCATACATTGTAGCTTCACCAGAATTGGAATAAGCTGTGGCTATGTGGATAGGTTTCCCTCCAATAGACTGCTTGTACCAAACCAATTGAAGGACTTTGCCTGAAGGTATGTAACACTCCAAAGTGACAATGTCTCCAAGCTGTGCTGTCACTGAGAGATGAGGTTGAGAAATTAAATTTGTAGGCTTTACATCTGCAGAACACAAAAAATATTAATAATTGTGCCGCAATCAGAAAAAAAAATAATAGATTGTTAATTATACAGTATATTTCTAATTTAGAATAAAATTAAATACAAACCATCAAATATAACCAAATTACAACACAGTTTACCATAACCTGTCTTCCTATAAGCACAATTATTTAAAATATATACAAATTTGCACTTACACAAATTAGAGAAAAGCATTAGAATTATGTAATGTCTTAACATCTCAGTAGCTGTTCTGACCTTTTATTTCAACCAAATCAAAACAGAAGTTGGAATGAAGGAGACACCTTCAGCACAAGGTCTTCTCATTCAGTTCAATAGCTGGAAAATCAACAGCATCACCTGACAGAGTGCAGTGAAATCAATATACTCTCTGATGAGTTGAAAGGAAAAACACCCACAGATCACAGCAGCTTACACTACATCAAAGTAGATAAACTAAGTACAGTCATTACACAAGTACAAAAATCTATGGAAAATTATGTCAAACTATGTCTGACTAATTGTAATCTTTGTAATAATGTCTTGAAACATTTTCAATGCATTGCTGTGTTTGATTTATTTTGGAATATAAGATTAAAAAAACCTAGAATTTCTCTTTGAACCAACACAATCGTTGTGCTAGTACAATCTTCAATATTGTTGGACCAGACTATCATGACATCACTGAAGTTGTTTTATTGCTGTATGCATAATTAATTATAATGCATGGTACAAGAATAAAACAAAAGCATTTTTATGCATTAGATAAATATATAGATATGCATTGTCTCCTTAGCCCTTAATTACCTAATTGAACTCATTACCTATTTATCTGGTAAAGTAGAAGGCTGAATAGTAGCCCTTGAGGACCTCAGTTGTGCAATCTTAGGGTTGGGCGATTAATACGTGAAATTAATTAATTAAAAGGTACAAGTGAGGATGTCTTAAGAAGCCAAGTGTTAATTTAAGTGTACAGAGGCTACAGACTTCCAATCATAAAGTGATTCAAATGGTGATTAGTACTTCTTATTGCTCCATACAATTCTGTTTGAAATGACCAGAAAGAGATGTAAAATTTTGTGCTTCCTAGTAATGACTGCACTTTTTGCAACTTTATTCATGTTGTTTTTGTGTCACTACTTTCTGATTCAATATGTGCTTCATGTCTGTCATGATCGTCATCCCTCCTCTAGAGGGTGCTCCTACCCTTTTTCGTTGTCACCAGCTTTATTTGTCCCAGCTGTGTCCAATTCCCTTTCCCTATTTAAGCCTGGCTTCTCCGTAGATCTGGGCTCAGCTTTGGAGCTGAAGGCCCGCTTATCCAAAGGGCTTAGGAGCAGTCCAAGGGCAAGGCCTTTTCCCCGGCTATCCTGACCCACTGAGTCCGGGGCTCGGTGTCACTAATCACACCCCGCGTGCACCTCTCGGCGTTCACACCTGGGCCCTAGTTAGCAATTAGCACTGTGCTCACCCTTTTTCCATTTAAACCCGTTCCCTCCTCTCAGTCCTCGCTCACTGTTAAGATTGTCTAACCCTTCTCTTGTACGCATTCTTCTAAACTGACTTCTGGATACCGACCCTGTTTTCACCTCGGCTACGTCTTCGTCTCTGTTTAGTGGATTTGGATTTGGAAACCTTACCGACCTGACTACTGGCACCCGACCTAGCTTGGCTACCCAACCTCGTATTCTGTCTTTCGCCCTTGGGATTTCTGGACACTTATTCCTCCGGCGCCGCATAGGGTCCGATCACCTTTTCCACTAGCCCTTAGTGTTTAGCGTGACACTCGGAGCGCCTTGCCCCATTAGGATTTTAAGCCTTTGTGTTCCTGGTCCCAGTTCCCTGTTTCTGTTTTTAATCGTCTTCGTCTCAGATGGATCTCCCGGCACCTGGACCTTGGACTGCGCCCTGTTTTTCCCCATTGGACTTCGTTTCGGACCCATTTGCCTGCACTCCCCCCATGCACTGGATCACAGTCTTTACCACCCCCCTGTCCGTTATCCCGTCCATTCCTCGCTGTGTCTTCTCTGATGCTCTTCGCCAGTCACTTCCGGATTATACCTTCCTGTATAGGGTCTTTTACAACACATTTGTAAAATTTGTACAATGTCTACACTCAACTATTTATAACTGGGTGGATAAATCATATCCTTAAATTGAATAGGTTTTTATATTGCCACCCCCAACTAATCACCTATAAAAAGTTTACTTATAATTAAATTATATCATAGTTCACTTTTGTGAAGATTGCAATATTAACAAAATCAAAACTAAACTGTTGCCTCAGGGACCATTTATACCAACCTGGATTGTCATGGATACAGATGCAGCCATTCAAAATGCGCGGGCGATACCGCATTATTTTCCGGTACGCTGTACGCAGTCTACCGCGAGTTACCGGTAAATACCGCTAGCAAAATAATAGTATCCGGAATTTCCACAAGGTGGAGCTAATAAAGCTCAACCCCTCATGTTTGAGCTGTAGCCATCAAAGTCTTTAACGAAGATATTACTAATAGTATCAATAATAAATGACCTTGGACAAGCTGTAAACTCAAAGTATTGCCCTGGTCCACATTCTTTTTTTCATTGACCGTCTTTGTAAAAGTAACACCACAGCATTTCGCAATCACGCATTTTTTTCCAATCATGCAAAGTACAGTAATTTTTGAGAATCGATTCACCATGCCTTTCACATGCTCATAAAAGAGATTGATTTAGGAACATAAACATATTACCGTATGCAAACTGTACTGTATACAGTATGTATATGTATATTTAATGTCTTAACTGTGCCCGTTTAAGTATTGAATATTTATATGCAATTTTACCACTGAAGGGAAATCTTAGTGCCTGAGCATAAAAAGAATAGGAGCATACTGCAACGCGTGTGAAGGCCATAAACGATATTAATTTTGGAACATAAACATACAGTATATGGCTGGTCTCGGTACTTTAAAGAAAACATACACGAAACATGGTTTCATTATGACCAGAATCGGTCATGAGATATTTTTAACTTGATTTACAGTATTTGAGAGGTATATCTTGACACCGATACTACGTACTGTAAATACTGCTCACGTATATGTTTCTAGGTTTATATTATGCATTTCATACAGTCAAATTACTTTTGAGCAACTGATAAGAAGCGCCAAACGGTATGCCCAGGGCGTTTTAGTTTCGTTTTGTGCGGGGACTGCTTTAACTATATCGCCGTGGATTGATTAGAGATATCAAGTACATACAAGTCATTTTTTAAATGTTGTAGTTCGTCTTGTAAAAATGTTACGAGTACATCATCTGTCAACAATTACACAGGTTCTGTTTCCATATTGCGGATTTTGGTTACGTAATATTATTTTCTAATTTCACGTTGTGAATATATGATTTGGGCAAACAGAGCCGCAAAGAAGTACATTATGGGTTATTGTTTTTTTTTGCAGTTTTATCTAGAACAAGCGATGCTTAAACCTTTGTCTGATTCTTGTGAAACTATCCACACGACAGTTTCAGTACCTAGGAGTTGACTTCAGTGATGTCACTGATTGGATGTTTCTAAAAATCCATCCTCTGTAAAACGTCTTCTCTAGTTGTCCTGCATATGTATTCGCTAATGAAGCTGTGTGTTCTGAGCCTGGTTCTCTACATTTCTGTATGAACCAGCTTAGAGGGCTAAAGACAGCTTGTGTTTAAATTGAGTGTAAGGTAATTTATGCTTCTAAAGTCATGGTCAGCACTTATTATTGTACTGTGCTGTAAACTTGTTCTGTGCCTAATTACATTATTTTATAGCTTTATCAAATCTGTACACTGTCTGTCGATAATGTTTCTGTAGTGCTTTTTCAGCCCTCAGCATGTGACCGCGCTGGTGGTGCTGTGGGTTAGTTTCCTGACTCCCATGTCACATGGTCTGTGATTGAATCTCATGGAACTATGACTTTATTTTTTAACAAACATTTCTTTGAAAAAATGAAACGTTTCCCTTGGTCAGATATTAAATAAAACCTCACTCGCACCAAACAAATTTATATTTCTAAATATCACAACATGATCGAATTTAAGTCTTTTTAATAACTATGAATAGTCACCTATGCGTTACAAAATAAACATTTATATTGATTTGAATCGCGTTTTGATTTAAATCGTAAACGCGTGTTTAAATATATGTGTTTAAAGGCGATATACTGTATAAAAGCGCTGATTCTTATGGAATGTGTTCCGCCGGGGATTCAAAAAATTTATTTTTTTTAATCGCGTATCTAAGGAAAATTGCAGTATAACTTTGTTCATGCACAAACAGTGGCATGTTACATTATTAATTTGGGTGTCTCCTCTTGCCAGAAAGCTCTAAATTGCATTTTGAGTGCGGTTTTTGATTTTTTCTAAATTGCAACCCATAAATAAAGCTGATACAGTTTAGACTTACTGTATTCTAAACTGTATTACAACAGCACATTGGACAATGCAACGTAAATTGCAAAAATGCACTTGGAATCTGTCCAAGCCCTACTACGAAAATTATTTAAACTGCGACACTTATCATTCATCTTTAAATAAACTTTATTTTATATAGCGTTTAAGCGAATAGGTAATTAGATTGCTCATAAACCTAATCGCTTTTTCTACATAAACACAGCGTGATTGCTCTCTGAAAATGCTTTTCCTTTATATTTAGGCTCAGATTTCAACTATAGATCGTATTATTATAAACTTTCTTGGAAAAATGTCTTTTATGTAAATAATGTTTGCTATTAATTCATTTAGGGCTAAAATACGTTCATTGTCTTCCAATCGAGTCGAGTTGACATTGGAAGCTTGCCCGGACTGTTACACCAACGCATTAGCATGTTAAAGCGATTTCATTGAGGAGCCTAGCTACTAGTTAACGCTGTACTTCCTACTTTGAAAATACCTGTGAAACCGGTTTAATTCGTCACAGCCAGCACTCCGGCAGAGAGGGGGTTGTACTCGTTAATGTCCGATGACATACAAGTGGAAAGATTACAGATTTTAATCGTCTTTTTTCTGAACCAGGGAAAATCTGATCATGTTTCTCTATAACAATAATAAAAAACTTTATTTTACATATCACCTTTAAAAGTGGCATCTCAAAACAATACAGTAGATGTAAACCACAGATTACAAGGTAAATACCCAGACAAACGCAAACGCGTTTTTAATAAAATGCTTTCATTCATTCAACAGAGAGAGAGCGTAAAACCTGGGTGTAACAGCTGATCACTCGCTCTCTGAGATACATGGGAATCCAGGTTTTTTATCAACGCTTTCTTTTCCGTATACCAGATCTTATGGAACCACTTCAGAAGGGTGTCAGCCAGTCAGATTCCAGGAATCGGTACTTTAAAGGAAAAATACACACCGGTATTCCATTTCTCCCTAAACATTTTAAGCATCGAAGTATTTAACTAACATGTGAAATAGCGTGTGAAAAAGTGGTAGTTTTAAGCTTTTCTGCTAATATAATATGGAATCGTGTATCTAAAGAATTTAATAACGATATGATTATATTCGTGTACTGCGACAGGGTTGTGTAGGGCTGTTTTGCCTCTCTCTTCATGCGACTGTACCAGGAAGAGGATTTCTTTCTATTCGAAACGTGTATTTTAAAAGTTTAAGAAGTAAAAACCTTACAGCGTACACAGATTTCTAAACTGATCAGGATCGTTATCTTTGTCTTATGCATAATAATGTTCACCGCTCTGTCCAGCAAATTAATAATAAACTTTATTTTATATAGCGTTTTAAACGAATAAGTAATTAGATTGCTCATAAACCTAATCACTTGCTTTTTCTTTTTATTTAGGCTCAGATTTCAACTATAGATCGTATTATTAATAACCATAATAACAACCAACCAACAAAAACAACCATCTAAACATAATACCAACCAAAAACATAGATAACAACCACAATACGAAATCAAATATATTTTTGATTCCTCATTATACTCTCGCAAATTCCTCCAATTATCATAATCCCGCCCCTTATGCAAAACCAAACCCTCCTCCCATCCCAGTTTATCTTCTTTATCATAAACAGAATCCACCTCAATTTTCAACATAAAGCATTACACAAAATCAATACCTCAACACTCCATACTCAACAACGATAATTCACAAACAGCCAGAACATGTAACTCCACATTCCCAAACAGACCTAATTTCCATAGCCCCGCCCCTTATGCAAAACCAACATCCCTCCCCTGTTCTCTCTCTCCCCTGGCGTTTGTAATCGTTTTTATTTTCAAATAAATTTTAGCAAAGTCATGTATTTTAAAAATCTTAAGATTTTTATATTTATGTCTTTATTTAGTGGTTTCATTAGTGACAATGGCTAAACTTTCTTGTAAAAATGTCTTTTATGTAAACCATGTTTGCTATTAATTCATTCAGGGCTAAAATATGTTAATTGTCTTCAAATGAAAGAAGGGTTCCTTTCGCCGTGGTCGGGTTGAAATTAGAAGCTTGCCACGCCCGGACTGTTACACCAACATATTAGCATGTTAAAGCGATTTCATTGAGGAGCCTAGCCTTTCTTAACTAGCACTGTACTTACTGGGTTTTTGAGGTGGGGGAGGTGTCTTTCGCTGTGAAACCAGTTCAGAAAAAAGACGATTAAATTTAATAAACGATTAAGGGTATTTACCTTGTAATCTGTGGTTTACATCTACTGTATTGTTTTGAGATGCCACTTTTAAAGGTGATATTTAAAATAAAGTTATTTATTATTGTTATAGAGAAACATGATCAGATTTTCCCTGGTTCAGAAAAAAGACGATTAAAATCTGTAATCTTTGCGCTTGTACAGTATGTCATCGGAAAATACAATCAGTTTCTGCTTTGTGTAAGGATGGTGTCAAAAAGTAATCTAAGTGGTGAGAAAGCTGTGCTCCTCAAAGCGCTTTACAGGATAAAAACAATAACAATAATAGTGGCTGGGCAAATGATTTTTTTTTTTATAGAAATACAAAATGAGATACTGTATAATGATGTGCATGAACAAAGTTATACTGCTATTTTCCTTAGATACGCGATTAAAAAAAATAAATTTTTTGAATCCCCAGCGGAACACATTCCATAAGAATCAGCGCTTTTATATATCGCCTTTAAACACATATATTTAAACACGCGTTTACGATTTAAATCAAAACGCGATTCAAATCAATATAAATGTTTATTTTGTAACGCATAGGTGACTATTCATTGTTATTAAAAAGACTTAAATTCGATCATGTTGTGATATTTAGAAATATAAATTTGTTTGGTGCGAGTGAGGTTTTATTTAATCTCTGACCAAGGGAAACGTTTCATTTTTTCAAAGAAATGTTTGTTAAAAAAAAACTCATGGTTCCAGTGGGATTCGATCACAGACCATGTGACATGGGAGTCAGGAACCTAACCCACAGCGCCACCGGCACAGTCACATGCAGACTGCTGAAAAAGCACTACAGAAACATTACCGACAGACAATGTACAGCGTGTACTATTCTTGTGTTGCGGTACATGAATATAATTATATCGTTATTAATTTCGTTAGATACGCGATTCCATATTATATTCCCTTTTAATCAAATTCTAAAAGTATGCTTGTTGACTCCGGTATCTCTTTAGTTAAAGACTTCGATGCTTAAAATGTTTAGGGAGAAATGGAATACTGGTGTGTATTTTTTCTTTAAAGTACCAAGACCAGCCATATACTGTATGTTTATGTTCCAAAATTAATATCGTTTCTGGCCTTCACACGCGTTACAGTATGCTCCTATTCTTTTTATGCTCAGCTCCTAAGATTTCCCTTCAGTGGTAAAATTCAATATCTACAACGGGCACAGCAAAGACGTTTACTGTAAGTCTTTCTACGACAGACCAACGGACCACGAGTGCCCCTGTCGGTCAACCAATCACGTACCGCGGTACCGCGCGTCATCTTGCGTCACAATGCGCGACGCCGTAGCCAATTACCTCCGGTACGTGTCTGTAACGCGCACTTTGAATGGCTGCATCTGTATATAATATATAAATATATAAATCCTTTATACATACAGTTAACATTATACATACAAAAATATACATTTTTTAAAGATACGTAATTATAAGTGTAATGATTCATAGCCGTTCAGGGACGCCAAATATGTAACGTTGTGGCTCTCTGAAGGCACCAGTTCTGTAGGGTTTGGGCATTTACTGAGACAATTATCAATTGTAGCAGTAAATCACAAAGTTGATTTTTTTGATGGCTTTAGAATCCAACCATGCGACATAACTCAAACAACGCACACACTAAGGTACTAATACACGAGGATACATTTATTAATACATAGAATATGCATGTAAACCTAACAGATCTTATCGAGAGGGTTATCAGAATACAAAAGGTATATATTCAATCAGTTACGAAGTGTTACACATATCAAGAGGACATACGTTCAGTATATCATTCATTAAGACCGTTTCGTAAATGAACTTGGTTATAACTTCTACATTAGATACTCAAAACAAGTACATAACTCTTAGGAATTAAATTGATATCAACTGGTTGGGATAACAATTGAATTCTTGAGCAGTAATGCAGTGAAGTTGAATACTCATCCAATCCCTGGGGATTCAGATCTCCTGCGGGCTCTCTGGCTCCGTGCCAGGCTGTGCTGTGCGGCTTGCGACGGTGCGCTGCTGATGCTCACTGACCGGCTAGTTAGTGTTGGCTTTAACTAGCAAAGTTTGTGCACAGGAGAAAAGATGACTGTGAGTCCCAGCAAGTCAGGAAGAGGACCGGTTCGTTTCTGATGAAGAGCCAGTTCTGAATAGTGATTCAGCTGTCCACAGTTCCGACCTGTTCACGAGGCCTGCTGCTGGTTACTCTCTGGCAACCTCCACTCTAGACTCTTAGAACAAAGGAAAGTTCTGGCACTCGGACACACTGGCCGTTCCGTGGTTGTCCGGGCTGAGTCGCGGGATGGTCAGGAGGCGCGCTGCGAGAATGTCCTGCCCTTGGGAGCCTTCTGCTCCTGGGCTGTCCTGCCCTGGAATTCTCCTTTGAATTCCCTTTAGAACAGTCCACAGAATTCTCCCTGAATCTTACTGAATCTCCCAGGCTCTCTGTGTTGCCTGTTTTTACCTGGAGGAACTTCAGCTCATTGATTGGCTGAAAGTTCCATGGGCATCAGAGTCCCACGTGGGTTACTCGGCCCTACCAGTCCCTGATTGGTTGATCAAGGTGAGATATGAGTCACTTACTCCTGACACTTAGGAATGCAGTCCAGATGTCCATCTGGCACTCCCTAGACAGATAGGCGCCAATGGATGACCATTGATCATGATAGCCAGACTTAGCTAAGTGCATCCCCCTTTGGGAGCTGTCCTAGGACCTTAAATCACCCTGCACTAATGGTCTCTCTGTGGCTGCACCACAGAGATGAACAGAGAAATGGGGCCTCATTTGGGAAGCTCAGAAACACTTAACTCTGCCTTATTATTAAGCCTCGCCGCTACATAAGTACAGCAGTATCTTCTTTTTTTTTACAAATTAAAAATTAAAGTAATTACAATACAAATATATCCTCACAATATGAAAGCTTAAAGTAAATAAGCTATTTATTCTGCTTAGTCTGCTTAGTCTGTAACAAGAAATGACTTCTGCAAACTAAGTTACAAAGTCCAGAGCATAAAGTCAGGTTAGTTAAACACAAGTTAAACACAAAGCAGAAATGGTTCAGATTCACATTTTAGTAGCTGCAATGTTTGAAACATCAATTCAACACTGTTACACAGTGATTTATAGTGCACAGTCTCATAATTACAGGATTTTTCCAAAACAACGGCTTCTCTTCTACTCTCCAAACACACTTTATATGGTAGAGAACTTCAAACTGCTCCCAAGGGTGTGGCTGGGTGACTTTGTACCCTCTATTGACAAATCGATTAGTTTAAAGTAATTGATTGCATCTTTAAAATTACAAAGGGAGGGTGAACCAGTGACTGGTAGCAAATAAAGGTTTTCTAAAACAAAGATTCCTCTAAGTGGAGTTGTGTGGAGAAAACTAATGATCCATATGATAAACTGATGATCAGTTTTGAAATGTGTGATTAGCTTTTCATCCAAAATATGTGGCTGCATTGTATTAAAGGCTGATGAGAAATCATCAAAATAATAATTCAGGCTGATTGAAAATGGAACTGTGCTAATAATGTGAGACAAAAATAAGTTGCCTTAGTGCAGCAGAGAGGATGGCTTGGATTCAGCTTTTAGACTAGGGGAAGCTGGCTGGAATAAAGCTGTCAGAAATAATGTGAAGGCTCCTATTGGAATGAGACTGTTTGAATATGGCCAAGGCAGGGGAGCCACAGCTTTGGAGGAGACAACGAAAAAGAAAAAGTGTTGAAAAATTACAAGGGAGAAAAAAACAAAACAGTGAAAAGTGAGTGGCATTGTTTAATTGTTCAATTTCCGCAACTAGAGTTTCAGGCTAAGATATGTTTACTTAGGTGTGCTAGGTGTGAGACACACTGATCAAAAGAATCTTTTAATTAATATTTACCTTAGTTAAATACATTCTGGGTAGATGATTAAGTATGTCAAACCTGTAGGGATCAAACACAGAGGACAAGAAACAGATTAGATTACAAGACAGGAGGGACAGCCACCACAAGAGAGGGAGGACAGAAACAGAAAAGAGGAGGCAATAGTAAACAGAACATAAAGCTTGTGCCAGCTGAGAGGTCCTTGTTTGAGATCACCCAGGAAGACCAAATTGGAGCTTAGTATTTGAACCTTGCTAAGAGAGCTTGATGTTCTGTAGATTTTAGAGAAGATGGATTTCCTGAGTGAAGAAATCCTTGGCTCAAAATTGCCTCTCCTGCTTAGTGGGTGTGTTTTAGAATAGGGACATAGCTTCCCTTTTATTTTGTGGCATCCAGGTTGCAGAGAGAGAGATTAAATCATAAGTTGTACTCTTTTTAATTTAGAAGGCAGTTTATCTCTTCTTTAGGCCTTTGTAGGCATTATGTCTTTGAATACTTGGTTGAAGTCTGAGGATTCCTAGGTTCTCCAGGTGGTCTATACATACTGTAGGTCTCTGAAATGCCTTGTCTGTAAACTTTTAATTTAAATAGGAAAACATTTGTGTTATATGTTTATGTTGTGTGTATTGTAGTTTGTACATTGCAACCTTATTGTAAAGTGCTACCAATATTTGTTTATGCACGTGTGACTGAAATGTTGTTCTTTTCAGCAAAACTGTGCCAGACAAAAAATAATTCACATACAGGACCTCTAACTATACTGAAAGCTTCAGTATTATCATGGATGTCAGAAGGGCAAGCCATGGAATGACAAGGAGAGCAATAAAGACCCTATGCGTAGCGAGAAAGGGGCAACACGGGGGTTAGCCCAGGGTCAGGGGGTCATATGATGTCGGAAACAAACCTATGCCCTCAGGCCACAGATAGGAGTGACCTGATGCTAGGCGTGTCTCAGGACATCCATACTGTTGAAGAAAACTCAGTCTTCACTCAGGTTAGGAGATTGTCAAACAGAGATCTTTAATACAATCAGCTGAAGGGGAGCACATCACAGAGATAGGGTTTCCCCTAGCACTCAAGACATGCTCCCTGTACTGAAGTTATACTTTCCATTTTATACATTAAAAGTAGGCAAGACTTTAACATATCAAAGGAACATACAGGGAAAGGGGCAGTGTCAGAAGTCAAACAAACAGGACAGGGAGATGCCATTTGGCATCCTGCAATCTGTTTCATTTCTCTCTGGTTGAATGGGTGTGAGGAATCACAGGCTTTAGTTTGCACCTCAGACAGTGGTCTTAGATGCGAGCAGAAAACCTTTCCCCTGCATAGTCACTGTCCTGACCTTTTGACTCGGTCTTCCACACTCCCCCCTTTTGTGCTTTAAAGCACAACCACTTTATTATTTCTGTTGTCTACATTATAATTGTTCCTGTTGTTTGCGTTGTGTTTGTCCATTGTACTGTGTATGTCCGAGAGATCAGCGCAATTAACAATTCCAAAGTAGATGTACATATGGTATAAAACTATTCTACTACTCTACTCTCTACTACTCTTTAAATGCCTATCTGCATCAGCCTGTCAATTTCCTCTTCTTCTTGTCTCCTTTGTTCTTTACATTTAATTAACATTAGCTTTACATCTGTATTAGACATCTGGGATTGGATTTCTTTTGATATGCAAGTACAACAACATTTAATAAGTGAAAAGCATACATATACTCCAATTACACAGTCCAATAGGAGTAATAATCCCTGCAATATAAAGGCACCTAGATTTCCTAATGCACCACTGACCCAGCCCCATAGGGTCCATCCTGGGGTTTCGTGTAGCTTGGCAGATTCCTTGTGAATGTGTTCAGTAAGATCGGAGATTTCTTTTGAACTGTCTGGAATGTAAGTATGGCACTCAGAGCTTATGAGGGCGCAGGTCCCCCCTTTTGCAGCTAACATAAAGTCGAGGGCCATCCGATTTTGGAGAACGGTGGTTCGCATTGCTACCAGCTTGGCAGACAGTTTGTCGAGGGCTTCTACAGTGTCATTGCTGACACGTTCCAGGATGCTCACGAGGAGCCGAATTTCCTTCATGGCCCTGCCAACCCCGTACATGGGGAACAGAACAGCTGCCAGCCGGTCTCCTTATGAGATGGCCCATTTGTTTCGGTTATCATAGTGTTCAAAATGGAGAACAGTAGATAGATACTTTATTGATCCCGTGAGGGAAATTGCAGTGCAACAGCAGCTTAACACAGACAACACAGCCACAGTGTAACAAATGATATAATAATAGTACAATACATACAATACAATCAGTACAGTGAGGGGTGCACTAAAAGAGTTACTCACAGTCCGGACACACAAAGAACAAACTAGAACAGAACAGTACACAGAAAAATCGTATCACACATATGAATATAAATATAGATGTAAATATAGATATAGATATAAATATAGATATAAATGTATTGCACAGGTCCCTGGCATATATTGCACAAAAAACGGTTGTAAACGGGAAAAGAAAAGAAAGAGAACAGATGTAGCAGTAGATGTGTAGATGCGTTCAGTCCAGAAACAGGTCACTGTAAATGTTGCCTCTGCCCAGACGCAAGGTGGATGCGTTGTACAGTCTTATGGCAGAAGGCAAGAATGACCTCCTGTAGCGCTCCCTGTCGCACTGTGGATGAATCAGTCTATTGCTGAACATGCTCTTCATTTCTGCAAGCCTGTCATAGAGGGGATTGGGAGATGTTGTCCATGACGGCCTCTAGTTTGGACACCATTCTCCTCTCAGCCACTACCTCCAAGGGGTCCAGGTCAGACCCAATGACAGAGCTTGCTCTCCTGATGAGCTTGTTCAGCCTTTTAGAATCCACTGCTCTAATCCCAGGGCCCCAGCATACCACTGCGTAGAAAATGACGCTCGCTACCACCGACTGATAGAACATATGAAGTATCTAACGACATATATTAAAGGACCTGAGCCTCCTCAAGAAGTAAAGTCGGCTCTGTCCCTTCTTATAGATGGCCTCGATGTTCTTAGACCATTCCAGTCTATCGTCGATGTGCACTCCCAAGTACTTGTACGAGTCCACCATCTCCACGCCACTCCCATGGATGTAGACAGGAGTAGGTTTGACCTTTTTCCTCCTGAAATCTACCACCAGTTCCTTTGTCTTTGTTACATTCAGTTCCAAGTGGTTCACCCCACACCACTCCACAAAGCTGCTGACCAGTCCTCTGTACTCCTCCTCCTGCTCACCCTTGATACATCCCACAATTGCAGAGTCATCTAAGAACTTCTGCAGGTGGCATGACTTTGAGTTGTACTTAAAGTCCGAAGTATAGAGGGTGAAGAGGAATGGAGAAAGAACTGTCCCTTGAGGTGCCCCTGTGTTACTCACTACCTGTTCAGACACACAGTTCTGAAGTCTCACAGACTGTGGTCTGCCTGTCAGGTAGTCAGTGATCCACGAGGTCATGGAGGCATCGACTTGCATCTCCTCCAGCTTCTTCCTTAGAAGTAAGGGCTGGATGGTATTGAAGGCACTGGAGAAGTCAAAAAACATGATCCTTACAGTGTTGCCAGCCCTGTCCAGGTGTGAGTAGGCCCTTTGCAGCATGTAGATGATCACATCCTCCACACCAACAATGGGCTGGTAGGCAAACTGTAGGGTGTCCAGTGATGAGCTGACCAGGGGTCTCAGGTGGGATTAGACCAGCCTCTCCAGTGTCTTCATGACGTGAGAAGTCAGTGCAACTGGTCTGTAGTCGTTGAGGACAGAGGGGTGCCCTTTCTTTGGTACCGGCACCAGGCATGATGTCTTCCAGAGCACCGGGACTCTCTCCAAGCGCAGGCTCAGGTTGAACAGTCGCTGGAGCACTCCGCTCAGCTGATCAGCACAGGCCCTCAGAACTCTGGGACAGATGTTATGTGGTCCTGTGGCCTTACCCTGGTGCAGCCTCTTCAGCTCCTTCTTCACCTGGTCAGCCGTGATGGTCAGCCTGGCCTGGGGGATGGTGCTCATAGTGCTTTCAGTGCTGCAGGTGTTAATGGCGGAGGTGTTGGAGAGTGGCAGCTGTGGGGGATGGGTGGGTGAGTAGCTGTCGGGGGTTGTAGCTGTAGGCGGCCATGTTTGTGGGGGGATGGAGGAGGTGTTGGGCAGTCGCAGCTGTGAAGGGTTAGGGAGCGTGTGGCTGTGGGGGGATGGGTGTTGAGCCACAGAGGGCCCTGAATCAAACCTGTTAAAGAACTGGTTCAACTCGTTGGCCATCTCCAGGTTCCCCTCTGTTGCACCCCCAGCCTGTTTGAAGCCAGAGATCTCTCTCATGCAGCTCCATACATCCCTCACCCTATTCCTTTGCAGCTTGTCCTCTACCTTCCTCCTGTAGGCGTCCTTGCTCTCTCTTAACTTCTGCTTTAGCTCCCTCTGTACACGCTTGACCTCTTCCTTATCTCCCCTCCTAAAGGCTCTCTTCTTGTCATTCAGAAGAGCCTTCAGGTCGCTGGTGATCCAGGGTTTGTTATTGGAAAAGCAGTGTACGTCTTTGGTGGGGATGGTGTTGTCTACGCAGAAGTTAATGTAGTCAGTGACACAGTCCACCATGCTGTCTATGTCGTCCCCATATGGTTCGCACAGCACATCCCAGTCGGTGGCCTCCAAAGCACCACATAGATCCTCCATAGCCTCCTGAGACCATCTCCTCACAGTCCTCATGGTCACAGGTTGGCGCTGGACAATAGGCGTGTATAGTGGTGTAAGCAAGACAAGGTTGTGATCTGATCTGCCAAGGGGGGGAAGGGCTGTGGAACTATATGCATCCTTAGCATTGGCATATAATAAGTCCAATGCTAAGGATGCATATAGTTCTGGTGTATATAATAAGTAGAATGCCTCATTGCTGGGGTAATGTATCCTATGTAGCACAACCCTGCCCAGTCAGGTGGAAGCCAGGGATATGCTTGATCCCCCACAAATGAAATAAGTCCCATTGTAATTTTGCATTCTAGAGGACTTGAAAGTAAAACCTCTACTGAAGTACTGGGTTGCATAAAAACTGAGGAAGGGTCGGTGCGGTTAACTATCTTCATGGTAACATTCTGATAACAACTAAGGGTGTAATTGCAGGAACTATTTCCCATATAGACAGTGCCATTGTTAGCATAACAGAGAAGCCCTTCAGCTTTGTAAGCCAATTTTAAGCCTGGAACATCATTAGTTCTTCGTGTGACATTATAGGGAGGTTTATACCATCCTCCAAAAGTGACATTAGTACTGTACACAGAATACTTGCAGCCACTGGGATACCATATTTTTTATTTCTCATCAGGTTGCCAATTTAACTGTTTTCCAGTTGCCACACATATCATCCCAAGTAAAGGGGACACCTGCACCAGAATTATGTGGGATGTGGGAACAAACCCAGCATCCTGATTTATTCAATGATTTTGCATACTGGTGTGATAATTTAAGGAAAGAGTTACCTTCCCGCCCCTGTGCAACACTTCCTAGACCACACATAAAAATTAAAAACAACATTTCATATAAACAGCAGATCCTGTCCAGAGTCTGTAACTCAAATTTCATTCATCTTCTTCTGGGCCACTACTCCGGGCCTGCGTTGGTTCTGGTGGCACAGAACTTTCATCTTCCTCTGGGCCCTTTTTAGAGGCCTGCGATGATTCTGGTGGGTCCGTCTTGTCGAGGTCAGGTGCAACAGCGAGTTTGCAGTGGGACGTGTGGATCCATGTGGGCCGACCTTGACATTTTATGACAGTGTTGGTGGTTAGCAGAACCTGGAAAGGTCCTTTCCAACGAGGTTCCAATGCTGTCTTCCGTTGATATACTTTGATGTAAACCCAGTCTCCTGGCTGGATGGAATGACAAGGTTGATCACGTTCCTTTTCCTGGGCTGCCCGTACCTGAGAGTGGACACACTTCACATTTTTGATTAGGTTCTGACAGAATGAAAGCAACATATCATCCATCAAGTGGATGTCCATCTGTGCCATATTCAGAAGGGGGGAGAAAGGGGTTCTCATGGGGCGGCCCATGAGAGTTTCATGAGGGCTTAGCACCGTTTTCCTGTTGGGTGTACACCGCATAGTCATGAGATCCAGTGGAAATGCATCTGGCCATTTCAATCGCATCTCAGTACATATCTTAGCCAGTTTGTTCTTCAGTATTCCATTCTGTCTTTCTACCAGTCCTGCAGACTGTGGGTGATATGGACAGTGAAGATTCTGTTTAATCTGCAGGGCATGACATAGTTCCTTCATGATTTGATTTGAAAAATGATTTCCTCGGTCACTCTTAATACTAGCAGGAATCCCAAACCTGCATACAAAGTCTTTCATCAGAGTTTTCACTACAGTTTTTCGCATCAACCTTTCTGCAGGGAAATGCTTCTACTAATTTTGTAAATTAATCCACTATTACTAAGACCTACTCATATCCACAACATTTAGTCAACTGTACAAAATATATTTAAATATTTACAAACAATGCCCAAGGGGGAGGGTGTGCTGCTTGAAAAGTTTTCAGGTTTTCCCACATTAAGCTGCTGATAGCTTACACATCTTTTACAGGTTTGTGCAGCAACTGGAGCAAAATTAGGGGCAAACATTCTTTTTGTTTGTATTGCAGTCACCATCCCCCCTTTGCTCACATGTGCCAGGTCATGGGAGATGTGAGCAAGACAGGGCAATTAAGCTCTAGGCGTTACCAGGCGGCCGTCCTGAGAACGCCAGAGTTTGTCAGGATGTAAGGAGCAACCAGGAGTCTTTATTTCATCCGCAGCTTCCTGTAGAATAGCCAATTCTGCACGGTCATTAGCGGTTTTTAACTTCTCTTTTTTTTTGCTCCTGACATCCATAACAATAGTGGGCTGTATTTACCAATTCTTCCAGATCTTTATTTTACCAACCAACACAGATGATTTTCAACGGGTTTTGTACTTTAGGCAGTTCACGTTACCTCTTGGTTGATGAATACAGTACCTGAATGTAATTCAAAGAGTTTGGCCATTCTTTCTATACAATCAGCAGGGTTTCCTCCTTTATTTTGTTTGCGATTATGAATCGGTCTCTTTGAGGCATACCGTACTTACAGTATAGCCTCTATTAACCTGGTGTGGGGTGGTTCCAGAGCCGCACTCGTTTTGGGTTTTGCACTGGCCAATTGGCAGCAGTTTGCACATGTCTAATTTCTGAAGGTATAACAACTCGCAATAGTTTTATTTAGGTCAGACGAGTTTGGATTATAACATTCTTTGACCATAGTAATTCCTCTTTGAATTTTTTTCAGGTTCTTCCCGACTATTAAGAAATTCTTTAACAATTTTTCTCAAATCACCGGGCGTCTGCAGCAAGTGAACTGTAACTAAAGTATCGTTCGCGCTGGACTGGTATATGGACTCTCACTCTTATATAGAGTATACAGTAAGCTGAGGTCCTTTTCGGGGGAGGATGAGTTGATTGTTTCCTTCTCATTCAGTATGATCTTACGGTGTTGTGTGAGGTAACAGCTCATAGGGGAGTGCTTTCCACTTGGAAATCCTGTGCATTCCTGCACTCATGCAACTACGGGCGTCTGTTACCATTAGATCTAAATGCCTCTCAGAATCTTTAGAGAGGGCTTACAATTCACTGTTCACAGGTAAGAAACGAGAACTCGAGTACTCTCTTTCTGGATCAGTAATTCACCATCCCCAGAACGCCAGCATTACTGCTTTACTGCTCCAGTCAGAGCTATACTCGGCTCCCAATGTCCTTTAAACCCTGTTACAAAGTGATTTGCTCTTTAATAATGAGGTTTGTGTTTTTGGGTGTTGTGTGTATGTGTGTGTGTGTTCGCGAACAAGAAAATATCAAACAGCGTACGCGCATATTCTACTTCCCACTTTCATTCACATCATACATTCCTTTTCCTTATTTTCCACAATATTCCTTTCTCGCCAACTCTTTCAATCGACATACTCTGCGTTTCTTTTATCTACTTACTTAACTTTTCCCTTGTGCACAATTTAAATCACATTATTCAAAATTTCCCATACTGCAGTAATGACCAATTTAACAATTCACAATATCTTTATAACCAGGTAAACCCTAACCGAGTTTACAAACCAGAGCGCTAAATAACCAGGTGAAAGATCTTATTTAGACCTTCACAAAACCAGGTGAACTTTCCAGCAGTTCACAAACCAGAGCGCTAAATAACCAGACCAGAATTGTGTACACTATACCAGAGAAATCTGTAGACAATCTCAAACAAAGTTCGATTGGCGTAAGCCCAACATGCAAGAACTCGGTCAGCCTGGGAAAGTCCCTTCCCCACACCAGATAGGGATTTCAAAAGGTCCCTTACCTTTTTCTTTTGGCATGCTTGGTGTCAAGGAGGTAGTTTCCCAGTCTGATCAGACTTACAAGTTCGGCGTTGCCATCCGGGTCCCGGCACTATAATTGTCGAAGAAAACTCAGTCTTCACTCAGGTTAGGAGATTGTCAAACAGAGATCTTTAATACAATCAGCTGAAGGGGAGCACATCACAGAGATAGGGTTTCCCCTAGCACTCAAAACATGCTCCCTGTACTGAATTTATACTTTCCTTTTTATACATTAAAAGTAGGCAAGACTTTAACATATCAAAGGAACATACAGGGAAAGGGGCAGTGTCAGAAGTCAAACAAACAGGACAGGGAGATGCCATTTGGCATCCTGCAATCTGTTTCATTTCTCTCTGGTTGAATGGGTGTGATGAATCACAGGCTTTAGTTTGCACCTAAGACAGTGGTCTTAGGTGCGAACAGAAAACCTTTCCCGCGCATACTCACTGTCTTGACTTTTTGACTCGGTCTTCCACAATACTCTCAATGCTGAGCCAGGAGCAGAGCAGACACAGGAAGTAAATAGGCTACACAACAAGACACACCAGAAATACATGAATAATCACAGAGAACTAGGAACAGGACAGAAGTACAGTAGAGTGCCCTTTAGGTGTACTTTGCATGACAAGTATATTCTTTGCAACAATCTTTTACAAGTTGGGTTTTTTTATTATTTATTTAACTTACTGATCCACTCTGTCATTTTCTCTTATTCTCATATTTTCATAATCTCCCCATTTTTAACATGTAATTTAAATAATTAATAATATTAATATTATAATGAATAATGCTATAATACTATTAATAGTATTATAATACTATACAGTACATACTATATTTTAATATTATAACACTAATAAATATTAGTAATAATTCAAATCAACATTTTTTTATTATATTCTTTCAAAATAAATATGCAATACAAAGGTATTTGAAGTTACCACTTCTTCAAAGAATAATGTTTATGCTATCTTTATGCAGAGTCAATAAAATACATGAAGTTACCATTTCCTGCCCCTCATCTTTAGTTTAATATTCTCAGTTTAATATCTGATATGCAATATTTTGAATCTTTTCCTGGTCAGTCTGCCACTAAGGGCTTAAGAGATTGTGAATTAAAGTGAATATCTAAATGTGATATATAAAATCAAAATAGAGTATACATATTGTTAATTTATTAAATGTTATTATTAGTGAAATAGTTTATTTAAGATTTTCATTATGAAATATATTACACATAGTGGCTTTTTAAAACATGGTATTTCAGTACTTCCATGACTTACAGCAGAGTGCTACAGCTTTCTCATGGTCCCCCTACTCTGATTGGTAGTATAATAATAATAATAATCATCATCATCATCATCATCATTACACTTCTATAGTGCTTTTCGGAAATTTACAGGTAATGGGCCTCACTTCCAGCACCCTGGATGATGCAATGGCAGTCAGAGTGCACCAGAACGTTCACCACACAACAATGGAAAGGACAACACGCTAATGAAGACAATTCCAAAATTAATTTACTAAGATTATCTGACTGAGTAAACTCAAATAGATGCTTATTGTCACTGGTTCTCATTGAACACCCTAATAAATGTGAACACAGCACCCTCTGGACACACCATTCCTGAACTCACATGCAGGTACAAAATAGGTTAATAACTTCTGTTTTAAAATATTTCAGTTTTTGGTTATAGATTGTTTAAGTTAAACCATATTTATAATGCTACAGTGAAACGCCCTGCTCATCATATTTAAACTGTGTAAATCTGCAAATGTATATTCATGCTTAAGAAAATGATGGTTAAATAGAAATCATATTATAGTATAGGAAAAAGTTAAAGATTTATTCCATGCTGAAAAGAGAAGAACGGAAATACAATCTTTCGACTGTGGAGCCTTCTTCGTGTGTGAGGATATTATATTATATAACATTATATTATAGTATAACCTGTCTCACGCATTTCATTGGTCACACCCCTCCTCCTCCCTCCCGTATCTCTCACTCTGCGGGGCCTCCCAGCATCCTTGATCGGGGAAGAAGGGGGAGGAGGGAAATTGTTGCAGAACATCACTACCTTTAAATGTTAGTAGTTTGTTGTCTTTTGCATATCACTTTTCGATTTTAGTTTTTAATTTTTACCAATTACCTGCATACCAATTTTAATGGATAGTATTTTAAAACAAATAACTTAAAAACCTCAATTGTGATTTCTGTATAAGAGCATCTTAAACTCTCTTACTCTTTCCAAACATACTGTTGTAAACATGTGGAACTGTTTTTTACTCCCACCATTGACAATATTCACATTTTGCTAGCTTAATCACATTTATTCATGCTGTTCATTTATTATTAATATTTTAATACATCAAAATCAAATCAAATCAAAGTTTATTTATCAAATGCACAACAATACAGCGTGCAGCAGTAGTTGCTGGCAATGAAATGTCTTTTCTGCGAGATCACAAAAATCACAAAAACACCAAAATCACAAAACTGAGGTTATGAAAATAAAGTTACATAATAATAGATGTAATAGAAATTTAATAAAACTCAATATGAGTAGAGCTGCTATGTGTCCATGGTGCATGCAATATATACAAGTAGTGCGGTTATGCTGAATACAGTGAAAACTGTGTGTCCTTGTAGCCATTGCAGGTGATTTGCTAAAGGAGCTACAGGTTGGCTATTTAGCAGTCTTATTGCCTGGAGGTAGAAGCTGTTCCGTAGTCTGTTGGAGTTGGACCGAATGCTTTGGTACCGTTTACCAGACGGTAGGAGGGAAAACAGTTTGTGACTGGGATGACTGGGGTCCTTGAGAATGGACCTGGCCTTCTTCAGACATCTAACTGAATAGATATCCTGGATGTTTGGTAGCTCACATCCGGTAATGAGCTGCGCTGACTTCACCACCCTCTGCAGTACTTTGCAATCCCAGGCGGAGCGGTTCCCATACCAGGCAGTGATGCAACCAGTCAGGATGCTCTCAATAGTGCACCTGTAGAAGTTGGCCTGGATATGTGATGGCATGCCAAACCTCTTTAGCCTACAGAGAAAGAATAGGCGCTGCCGTGCTGTTTTGACCACGGTGTTGGTGTGGTGGGTCCAGGTTAAATCCTCTGAGATGTTAACTCCCAGGAACTTAAAACTGCTGACCCTCTCCACTGCAGTCCCACTGATGTAGATAGGTGTGTGATCTCCTCCCTGGTGTTTTCTATAGTCCACAATCATCTCTTTAGTCTTACTGATGTTCAGTAACATACCATACTGTGATATATAAAACCAGTAAAAATGGCAATGTGGCATACATATTATTTATTATATTTTACTATTATAGAAAGAGTTTTTATTTGTTAAAGATACAATTGGGCATTGGCCACGAATCAAATCCAAAACCTTCTAGCTCACAGGCGAAAATTCTACCACTGAACAAAATCAGTGAACCAAAACAAAATTGGTTTGGTTAAATTTAAATTATTAAATAATAAATTAAACTAGAAGTTTTTCATTTCCTATTGCAACAATCACAACAACAAAATGTAGTGAAATAACCATAAAATAACCAAAAGTGAATGAGTTAAAGAATTTGATACCAGATGTTTACGAAGAAAATGGAATACCCTACCTCAACAAGCTAAATACATACTTTATATTTACAGTCGTGAATTACTTTTGTTAATGTACAGAAACTTATTTTTATTTCCAGCTACTGTATCTAAATTTCCATTTAATTACATGGTTCTATATTAAGTGGATTTAAGAAACTAAGGCAACAATTAAATTAAGCTTATGTGTCACTAACATCGAATGCACCACAAGTGCCACCTAATGATCTTTTCTTTTCTTTTGATGTGCAATCTGAGTGGCTACATCTGTAAACCAGAAATTACATATGGAAACTAAGAAGAAGTATGTTTAAGATGCTTTGAGTACAGTGATTCTTTAAACAGAAGGAAATGGAGGTCTGGAACAAGCTATCCAGCCACACTGTTGAGGCTGATACTATGCCCTCTTTCAACAAAAGGCTGAATGAGATCCTAAGATCATCCTAAACCAGTTAGAAGGGTTGTGTACAACCCTTCTTAACCTTACATCTATTTTCTAACCACTTCTTCCAATTTAGGGTCACAGGGGAGTCAGTCTATCTTAGGACAGGTACACAATCACAAACTATCACACATCTAGGGCCAATTGTCCCAGAAGCCAGTTAATCTACCAGTAGGTTTTCAAGCTGTGGGAGGAAACCAGAGCTCTTGGAGAAAATCCACATGAACATGAGGAGAACATACAGAGACTTTACACATATAGCACCCAAGGTCTTGGGTTGAACCCACTGCCCCAGCACTGGAAGGCAGACATACTAACCACTGCAGCATTGTTTCTGAACTTGTTTTCTTATAAGTCATGATTGTGTAGCAGTGTCAGCTATAAGAGGACACAATAAACTACAACTCTAACAGACTTGTTGAAGTCCACTTACTGTGCATTGATCTATGATTTATATATATAGATTAAAATGAATATATTAAAGTTTGAAGCAATGGCTTTTTTTCTAGCAATATAAAAGCCAAATTGATTTCATGTTTTAGTGTTTTATTTTTAATACTTGCTCTTATAGGGGATCAAGAATCATTGTAGAAAAACCAACCAGTGCTTTATTTTAATGTTATGTACTGTACATACAACAACACAATACAGCTTCCAGCCTCATGATACTAACTCTAATATTTGGCAAGCCAATGACAATAATTTTTACTCGTATTGGTCTGCAAGAGGGCATGTCACTTTGTCCTGCAATAGCAAACACCTGCCAAAAGCAAAGCCAGTGATGCAATGATCAACTCTTTCACACCAAGTGCAGAGAAATCAGTACCCTTAAGTCTCCCACTAATTTCCTCAGAGTGATATTACACATATGTCACACACAACCTGTTTACTGTATTTCAAAGCTGTTTGCACACAGCCATTTGCATGTCCTTCCTGAGATTGGTTGAGATCCTCTTATTCCACTGAGACCCAGCATACACAACATGTCCACATGTGGGTGTAGATCTTAGCTGCAGTGAGCCCACATACCGTAGGCTGCTCTGCCAGCATTACAACATCTTTTAGGTTTCCGTTTACCATCTCTACTTTTTTTTATTTCATTCATAATCCCTTGGCACTGACACTGCTATTTCTGTCCAGTTTTACTTAATTAGAATACAATGACTAAGGTTCACCAAGGTAGGTTGACATGTTAATCAAATAAATCACATTGTACAGTATAGTTATATTATGAAAATAAATGTAAACAGTATATCCTAAATATGGCAGTGAACTTAATTTTGTACTATATGTCTTTATAAGTCACATCTCTAAATATAGGAAGTCAGATGTTTCAGTGCATCAGCCATTGTAAAATTTTAAAGCTTACAATAATTATGTTTGTGCAAAATATATGCATATTAACTTCAGGTTTCAAATCACCAGATCATATCTCATACTTTTAAATCAACTCATATTTTTTCAGTGTTGTGCTTTAAAATGATAAAAATAACAGTTTTATAATAGACAAAATGATCAGACTTGCCTCATCCATTCTCCACAGTTTTATGAAAGTGATGATGATGCCCAGAGCGTTTTATACTTTCAAATTAATTGTTCTTATTAAGAAATGCTGTTTAAAATAGAACAAAATGCAATATGTACAGTACTTTACTGTACTTTCAATAACTGTCAAAGAAATTTCAGTTGAAACCTACTAGAATTTGTTTAACAGATTTCATCAAGAAAAAGTAAGCTTTAAAAAAAATCTGCGATTGCTACCGATGTTTTAGATACAATATATATCAACAAGTATGTCTTCAATATACAATTTAAAGAATTTTAAGTCGGGAACTGTGTCAGTGTGTGAGGTGCATAGAAATACATAGAGGTTAATCATATGTGGAAAGGTAGAAAGACAAATGTGAGTGGTCAGTATCACACCCAAAGAATGGAATTAATCTCAGTTTATTCCCTTACAAGTCATCACTTTAACCTCTGTATAGATGCCTATACATATTATACATGTATTGGTTTATATCTGCACATAGAAAATCTTAGTATTAATGTACTGTAGCTTGTAATTAATGTTTAAACCATTTTAGAGAAAATGTAATTCTGAATTTAATGAATGGCTTTTCATCATATTACATCATAATTATGTTGTAACAAACTTCCTAATAATATGTTTAGGTGTTGAGGTAAACACAATATTAACTCAGTCTTGCAGTGTGTGTTAGATTATGTTATTAATGTAAAAGTCAAAAGTAAAACTTTTTGATAAACTTTTATTTACATTTCATGGTAAATGTATATAAAAGCCTGTCTGTCCATTTCTCCTCTCTTCTTCTCTGTCTTAGGTTTACTGCCAGAGAAACGTAAGGCAGCATAATTCAGCATGTTTACATCCTCATTCTGAAAAAAAGAATGAAACACTCTGTGACATTATGTGAATTAACAGCAAACTGGTGATGACATATACAGTATGCTAAACTAATTGTCAAAATAGATACTCTTAAGGTACAAAATAAAATATATATATATATTGTGCTAAATTATTTAGTAAAAAAAAGGAACTTAAATTCTTATTTATATTTATATATTTCTCTCATGTGCTCACTGTGAGACAGGTCAGGCTGTTCATCTACAGGCAGAGACAAAATTTGAGATTGAGAGAAATTAGATTCTTTCTGTGGTGATGAGAAGATTAATAATTAATCAATAACCATGCACTGAAAAATAAGTTTAAATAAAATACAGTAGTTCATTAATGATTCCCTTTATTGTTATTATTATTATTGTTACTATTGTTACTATTATTCTGACAACATTTCAATAAAAAGCATCTAATAAAGTAACAAGTAACATGTTAAGAAACAAAAATGATTACATTGAAACAAGTGGTTTATTTGAAGTCTCTTAGCTTTGAGAGAAACTAATTACAGTACATTTATACTGAAGAACAAATATTACAACCACATCCAAGTTCATAATCTCTGGAGAAATCAATTTTTCTGTTGAAGTGTATCTGAGATTTCATCTAGGAATTTGTATTAAAAGCAAAAGTGAAGACTGACTGACCTTTTCTGTTTTTTTTTATCAAATGGCAAATCAGGAATACAATTACAGTCACAAACACAATACTTGTTGCCATCAAAACAATGGTGATGTACATATTTGTGGACTCATGAACAGTTGCTGAAAAAAGGGTGTTGAAATAGGACATAAATAGATTAAGAGGTTTCAGTTAGCTTATATGAAAGTTAATTCTGATTCAAATAAGGAGTATTCTAGTTTACATATATTAGATAATGCACTTCTGTTGTTTTGTTCTGATGGAACAATGCTAGACTTTATTTTGCCATGTAAATATCAAAATATTTAGTCAAGATGTATGCCATGATGGGCAAAATATATACAACTCACAATTAAGGTTAATAACTACAATAAAACATGTATCTACATATTGTAATAATATGCACTTTCTGATGTTCAAAAATGTTATTTAAAGTGATATTTAGTTTTTTATACAACAGCCTACCTGTAATCTCTAGCGGTGTCCCATTTCCAAACAGGATCTCCCCACAGGTGGCCACAGCACAGTAGTGTCCCAGTAGTGGTCCCAGAATCAGAGTGCCTGATGTTCTTCTTAGGGAAAACAGCATTGCAATCACATGGCTGAACACTAAACCAAAAGACATTTTTTAAGTGTGAATAACATGATTAAAGACATTAGGCATTATACTGTGGGTTATTTAGAAAAGCTGTATCATGCCTGAGAATGAAAGTAAATCAGACATGGCTAGATTATAAGATGTTGAAAAAAGAATTTTAAAAAATGTTGATTAAACTAAATAATAAATAATAGCCCAATAGAGTCACCTGTTCTTTTTTGACCTCATCAACAATTTTAGCCTTTTGAAATTAAGTTAGATCTGAAATTGAGTGAATAATTATTAACCGGGACACTGTATATTAATGCTTTAGAACTTGTAAAAAAATTACTTTATTCTAAGTCAATGTAATTTAATGTTTTAAGATTAAAAGCTCCCCCAAAATACTGAGATGCGAACATGGACTTTACCCCATAGAATTAGCACAGTTCCATTCCCAAAAATCATGTGGTTGAAACTGAGTGCTCCACAGTAATATGTCCCAACATCAAGAGGATCAGTTCTTGAAATAATGAGGCTACATTTGTTTTTTATCTTGTTAATCTTGAAACGTGGATCATTCTCAAATTCCTCAAAGAGTCTGACATCATTTGAATTAGAATAAGCAATAGCTATATGGATAAGGGCTACTCCAAAGGGTTGCTTAAACCAGAAAAGTTAGTACAAAACACTCCAGCATGACCGAACCTCCAAGTCTTGCTGTCTCTGAGAGATACGGCTGGGTGATGACATTCTCAGACATTGCATCTGTTGTAAAAAAATATATGGCAATTACAAAGTTCAATTTGGACAAAAAGATACAGTTTGTCAAATAATCCTACTTTGCTTGGTGTGTAACAATACCGTATTGCAACATACAGATAACTGTTAATGACAATATTAGTAGTTAAATTAAATTAACATTGTCTCCACTTACAGACTTTGAAGAGAAGCGTTAGAGTCACATAGTATTTTATCATCCCTGAAGGTCTTTATGTCTTTTCTTCAGTCAATGAAATATTGAAATACAGAGATTAATATTTACAATATTATCAGATCTTAATGTATGTTCTGACCAATATAGAAAGCTCTAATGAAATAATCTAAAGCTCTAATGAAATTAGTGCAATCATTTTTTAATCAATTGCATAATACGCCACCAGCTAATACAGCAATATCAGGACAGGAGACGTTCTGGTATTTCAGATAAGCAATGATTTGAAAGACTGGAATATAAAATGTTGCGGTAATCTAGTAGAGGTGTAATTATTAGGCAAACCCCAGGTTGTATTAGTTATTTATGAGATTTCAAGTTTTATTTTCTAAATATGTTGTGAAGGGATTTTTTCACTCTAAATAGGAAAATCAATTATTTGTTTAAATGCTGGGGGTTGTGTCTGCCACTGTGGGCATGTAAACAGGCACATCCAATGCTCCAGACATGTTCCTGATAAGCTGATGGGGAACTTCTTTGCTATTTTTCAATTACTTATACACACCATCTACTGTGAGTGGTGCTGTACAAAACCCAACGCGCAAATACAGTGCAGTCCATAAGTATTTGGACAGTGACACAGTGACACAATTTTTGCTGTTTCGGCTCTGTACTCTAGCACATTGGATTTGAAATAAAACAATGACTATGAGGTTAATGTGCAGAATGTCAGCTTTAATTAGAGGGTATTTACATCTATATTGGGTGAACCATATAGGAATCACAGCCCTTTTTATACATAGTCCCCCTATTTCATGGGACCAAAAGTAATTGGACACATTAACATAACCTTAAATAAAATTTGGCATGTTTGCAAATCCTATGCAATTGATGACTACCTGAAGTCTGCGACCCATAGACATCATCAGACATTGGGTATCTTCCCTGGTGATGCTCTCTCAGGCCTGTAATTCAATCATTTTTAGTTCCTGCTTGTTTCGGGGGCTTTTTGCTTTTAGTCTTGTCTTCAGTAAGTGAAATGCATGCTCAATGGGATTCAGGTCGGGCGACTGACTTGGTCAGTCAAAAACATTCCACTTTTCGGCCATGAAAAACTCCTTAGATGCATTAGCAGTATGTTTGGGGTCATTGTCCTGCTGCAAGGGGAAGCACCGTCCAATAAGTTTTGAAGCATTTGGTTGGATCTGAGCAGATAAGAGGCTTTTGTACACTTTAGAATTCATTCTGCTGCTGCCATCTGCAGTCACATCATTAATAAGGACAAGTGAACCAGTTCCGCTGGCAGCCATACATGCCCAAGCCATGACCCTACCTTCACCATCTTCCACAGATGAGGTGGTATGCTTTGGATCATGAGCAGTTCCATTTTTTCTCCATAGTTTTCTCTTTTCATCACTCTGGTACAGGTTAATCTTCATCTCATCTGTCCATAAGGCTTTTTCCCAGAACTCTAGAGGCTTTTTTATGTACTTTTTCACAAACTGTAACCTGGCCTTTCTGTGGCCTTTCATACCAGTGGTTTGCATCTTTTGTTGAACCCTCTGAGATTATGCCGGTGTATTCTTCTCTTCATGCTAGTCTTTGACACATCCATGCCTACATCCTGGAGAGTGTTCCTGATCTGTTCAGCAGTCGAAAAGGGGTTTTTCTTCACGATCGAAAGTATTCTTTGGTCATCCACTACTGTGGTTTACTATTGCTAAGCTCACCAGTGCATTCTTGCTTCTTAACAATGTACTAAAAAGTTGATTTTGACACACCTAATGTTTTGGCTATGTCTCCCATTGATTTATTCTGATTTTTCAGCCTCATGATGGCCCGCTTTATGGCATTAAGGTTTCTTTGGTCTTTATGTTGAGAGACAACAGCATAAGACTCCAGATGCAAAAGCCACATCTAGAATCAACTGTAGACCTTTTGTTAGCTCTTTTGTGCATGAACTAATAATGCAATAACACACAGCTGGCCAAGAAACAACTGAACAGCCAATTGTCCAATTACATTTGATCCCCTAAAATGGCAGAACTATGTATTAAAAGGGCTGGATGAGTTTAGTTTCTGTTGCCTTTCTGCCATGGCAGTTGAGATACCCTTCTTTGAGAAAAGAGACAGAGAGATCAGTGTGATCATGGCTGTCTGAGGTTAAAAATAGAAACTATGGTGAAATTAAAAACTATTTTTCCAAGCCCATAGTTTCTCATTTAACCTCAGACGACCATGATCACACTTATCTCTCTGTCTCTGTTCTCAAAGAAGGGTTTCTCAACTCCCATAGCAGAAAGGCCCTCTTTCTCCCCTCTCCCAGCTTTTGTTCTTCTGTGCTATTTGATCTTTGCTGTCTGCCCTGTCTTTCTGACACCTGAAGAAGGCTCCACAGCTGAAACGTTGTGTTTTCTCTCTTCTCTTTTCAGCATGGAATAAACCTATTACTTGTTCCTTTGCAGACTGCGCATGCTGATGCAGCTACTGTACCCACCTGAACCACTTTGGTTGTTTATATTATTTTCTGGCTTGATGACTGTCAGCCCATACCTAGTACCAGTTGGTTATCTCTCATGGCTTGTATTTAAACCATTATGTACTGGTTGCTTCAGAAGAGAAAGAAACATCACAGGAAAAACAATGGCATACATTACACCCAGTCAAGGATACAAACTCCACCACACAGGATATTGAGAAAAACATTTGCTGGCTGCTAAAATCACTGATTTCATTGAAGTGTAAATGAGTGCTTTCTTCCAGATATGGTAACACTGTCTGGTACCTATTTTTGGTTTAACACATTTTGTAACAGTTTCACTTTTTCTTTCATTCTGTGTGTTCTTTTGTTCTGTGTGAAATAGTTTCTTCACAGTGCACAGTAAAATCAAGTTTTCATGCTTGTTTAATATTTTTATGCTCTTTATTTGATCAGAGTCAACCATAGAAGAACCACTGGATTCAGAATGTGAAAGAATCTACTACCAGATTTCTTTATAATTTAAGCAATGATGTTTTCCTAAAATAAGTTATAAAATAGATAAAGGTTTGATTTAAAGTCACACATGTTATTCTAAAGAAATTCTAAAACCCTTGAAAACACGTGGCTATTTCTTCCTTTTTACTCAGAATTGTATAAAAAGTCAAACAAGCTTTCAACAGTCATCATGTTGAAGGTTTCCCCCTTAATTTCCCTCCTTTTCCACATGCTCTGCTTTACTGGAGATTTCAGAAAGAATTATGAAAATAACATCTTTCTGCAGTCCATTTGTGGCATACAGAATAAGTTTTCAGTTGAAGTCAAAGAAATTGCATTGCTATTAGTAAGGAAGTAGACACCCTTGTGTAAAAGACAAAATTATTTATTTATTTGATATCATCTCAGCTCAGCTGAAAGATACAAGAATTTAAAATAATTAATTTCTTTAGAATAATTAGAATCTTTTATAGTACCACCATGGAGATTTGTATATATAACTATCCATTTAACAGATGACTTATGGTTAATACAACTTGGAGAGAAATTTAGTTTGAATAGAATGTGAATAGTGAAACTTTAGAGAGTCTAACTAGATATTTTGTTGATTGATGTTTTTTTAGTGAGATGAGTACTAAATAACCTCAATTGCATTTTTAATCAAATTCCAATTCCTTAGCATTTGGAGACAAGCTTGCCACACTACCAATAAATATTTTAAGACACACAAATGCTTTTTTTGAAATTTGTAAATGGGAGTTCATGTAAAGACTAGACATATTCACTCTCCTTCTGGGACTTTCAATATTTATTCAGCACATATATATTCTTTATGTATTTTATCTTTACATACACATACAGAACTCTCTAAGATAAAGAACTCTCAAGTGAAAATAGCTCAAATAAAGGTTCATTCAAGAGGAAATAACTGTAGTGATTTTTTGCTGTAAGTGCTTTTGGGAATACGGCCCTGTGTATACTGTACCCCCACATCATGGTAGATTAAGCTATTTGATCAGATTATATTTTTGAAACAATCAGGTTATTGTAATATTACTGCTCATAATGGAGTAATGCAGCAGTCTGGAGTCATGAGGTTAACATAAGAGCAGCTGAGGGAAATGGGCAAACACAATCCAGAGATGTGCTCTAGCAAGGCAAGGATTAAATCTAAGTAGACACTGTTGTGGAGCACAGGTAGAATCCAAAGGCATGGTTGAGACAAGCTATAAAGATCCATTAGTGTGAAAGACTAGAGCAAGCACAGGGAAAATCCAAAGGCAAGGTTGAGACAAAGCGAAGCTAGGAATCCAGAGAGTGTAACACAAGGGAGGTTATAAAAAGCTTGAGAACTCAACTGAAGCTCCAAGAAAAACTATATAACAGAGCCCCGGGCAAAGCCAAAACAGATTTTAAATGGGCCGATCCACTTGAGAAGAATGTAGTAGTAAATGGCATACAGGTGGAACAGGCTTTCAGTCTGTTTGTGTACCATGGGAACCGGCTGACTGACAGGTGAGTAGAGCCATCATCAGTTACCATGGTAAGGCTAGCTTCCTTTGCAGTGCTCCAGTGGAGGAGAACATGGCAGTAATTAATTCATCTTGAAATGGCTCTTTCCTCCCTGGAGACAGGCACAACCTCCAGAACACTCAATTACATTGCTTGTACTGGACCTGGGAATACACAGCCTGTCTGTCCATCTCAGTCCTCTTCCTCCCAGGCCTAGCATCACTCTCAGTAAAACTCAAGGCAGTGTAATTCAGCACTTCTGTGTCCAGGTTCTAAAAAAAGAGAAAAAGGGGTTACACATACTGTAAATCAGATAATGCCTAACTTTATGTAATTTAGCTGCACTTAATTTACACATTTAGTCTACTAATGTTCTATATTCTTTTGTTGTTGTTGTTTCAAATACAAACAAAAAATAATGCAAACCTACTGTATGTTTAATGAAGTGTTGTCCAAGTGGAAGAAAAAAAGAAAGGGAAACATTTTCAGCTCATTTATGGTTTAGTCACATGTGAAGGGTTTCAAATGATTAATAATGATTCAATAATTCAATAAAAAAACTATTCTGTATGAATTAACACATGTACTTCAAACCTCTTACTGTATGTTAGAAATTGAGTAATTTAATTATTATTTTTAGAGGTTGCTGTTGTACCTGTTTGTAATTTGAGCTTTCTCTTGTGTGCTGATGGAAAAATGCACCAAGATGTGTAACTTTGGAGAAAGCTGAAAACAGAATGAGAAAAATTAGCCTCTGTGCACAGTAACAACAGCAAAACGAATTATATACAGTAAGTGTCAATTTCCTAATGTAAAATATTATTTTTAATGCTGAATTATTTGTGATTCATCTGCACATTGCTTTCCAACACTAATGAGTCTCGTGACTTGGCATATGACTTGCAGTGATGCCAGTAAAGATCCTTGTATTCTTCCAGTACATTTGCATTTAGGGACTGTGGAGCTCACAAATGACAAATTGGCTGTGCATGCAGGCATGTTGTAGGAGCAGGACTGGATGTCTCATTCTCTTAGACAAGTCTAAAAATATTTGGAAATTTCAAATTGGGTGTTGAAACAGTAAAAACTCTAGATATATATATATCTATAAATACTGTATGTTAAGAAACCAAAATACCTTGTAGTAGAACATTTAATTTAAACCTCTAAGTACTAAAAAAATGGCATACACTTAAAGCAAAAGATCAAAAGTTACTAACAAAATGATTTATCAGACTTTATTTTGATTACAGATTTTATTCATCATGTGTAGGTAAATTCAAAACTGACCTGTTTTGTGCTTCTTCATCAGGCTATAGGCTAGGAATGTGATTAAAACCACTGACACAATGTTTGTTGTCAACAAAACTAGGGTGAAATAGTTAAGTGTGACTTCACGACCAACTCCTGTTGTTAAAAAGCCAGTGAATTATGAAAGAGAAAGAGAGTGTTAAATGATAGAGAAGAAAAAATATTGAAGATAGAGAACTGCAAAATGTATTGAAGTCTTGACCAATATAATAAATATTAATAACAATAGCAGGTCAGTGTAGACTGGATATTTTGTCTTCAGTAAACTGTCTCACTTGTAAACTGAAATCTGAATAGAAACATTTGTTCCTTTCCTCATAAACAGTGCAATATGTCATATTATTTAATTAAAAGAGACAATTTTCTTTCTTTTGTTCTTCAAATATCCTTGAACAGGCAATAAAACTGATTTGGTACAATATCTTCATAAGTTTTTTTATTATTTCATTTTTTTACTGATTTATTAGCTGAATTTGATGATAACAATTGCTTTCTTTATTGTATTTTTACCAAGCTACTTTATATATTTGTGGAAAGACGTTTCCTGTTTTGTAATTTCATCAGGATAGAAACTGATGTTTTCAGTGTTTTTTCCATAAGGATCACGTCCCTTTTCTGATTTACTCAACATTAAATTCAGACACTCTTATTTTAGTAATACACATTACATACACAATTAAAAAAAAGAGAGTATTTCTGAATCTAAACATTTTAATACAGTTAGTTTAATGATCCAGTTTCTATTACTATCATTTATATAATGAGAGTTTTAATAATAAATATGAATATTAGTATATAAGAGTAATAACAAGCTACCTGTTATCTCCAGAACTGTCCCATTCCCAAACACTATCTCCCAGCATGTGACCACAGCACAAAAGTAAATCCCAGCATCAGAGGGGCTGAGGTTTCTCTTGGGGAGGTTATAGACACAGCTCTGTGCTGGAAGCTTAGCTTTAGAGCTCCCCTCACACTGATCACTCCTGTTTCCATAAGTGTAAATTACTCCTGGGAGGGATTCTTCTGAACCAATCCTTAACCAATAAACATTGGGCTCTCCTTCACAGGTCTCAGTGTGTACTGTACACTGAATAGTCACTTCATCTCTTGGCTTGACTGGGACAGACACAGGCTGCTGCACAACATTCCTGCTCACTGATTCTGATCCTAAAATAAACATTTATTAACATTTATCCATTTGTATTATCAACGGAAAGTTTACTAAACATTTTTCAAATATAAATACCGAACAAATAACATATAATGGATTCACTCCTGTATTATACAGTGTTATTATATTCTATCAGATTAATATACATGAACATGAAAATATAAACGTTCTGCCATTCAGTCCTGTATGCATAAAACACATTCATATCTGAAACATGTCACCGAACATAAAGGAAGAAGTTAAACCATTTTTTTTACCTGTAAGTATCAGAAAGGTTCCATTCCCAAACTGGATTAAGTTTACGTAGATGACTCCACAATAATATACTGCAATATCTCCTGGTTCAATGTTTGAAAGTGTTAGATTGAAGCTGGTCTTACTCTTCTGTGCTGTAAAACGGGGCTTATCTTTAAATTCTTCATGAAACACAGTCCCTTCAGAATTGGAATAGGAATGTACTATGTTCTGAGGAGCCTGTCCAAAGGACTGCTTGAAACAAATCCAGCGAGCCATCTTATCTTGTGGAAAATAGCACTCCATTGTGACAGAGTCTCCTAGTCGCACTGAATATTTGAGAGGAGGCTGGGAGATGTCTGCCATCAGAGAGACAACTTTTAAAACATAAAATATTTTTTTGTGGCTCACACATAGAACTCAACATAACAGAAAAATTATAATTCACCTACTGTGCAACCATAAACAGAAGAATAATATTCTTAAGACCTTAAAGCATATGGTAAATGTACTTCATGTGTTTATACATATTTTTTATATGTCTCTTTAATTCATGGTAAATTAATGAATAATATTTGGTCATAAAGGTGCCTATAATTCATCATAACCAAAATAAACAAAGTCAATTCCTGTGTTCAATAATATTTTCATTGTGCAATGCCCGTTTCTTTATTTGTCAAACAAATTTCCAATTGTAAAGTTTAAAAACAAAATCTTGTTTTAAACACATTATTTTTTAATAAAAGTATAATTTTGTTATTTTAAATTTTATAGTTTTGTAGTTTTGTAGTTTTATAGTTTTATAGTTTTGTCCCAGAGAAACAAAACAACTCTAATAATTCAAATTAATTGAAATAAAATCACAACATCTAAAAATCTTTATGCAAAAAAATAAAGTTTAAAAAATATTTGTTACTATTTGACACTAAATAACTTTTCTCTGTTATAAAACACCAGACTTACAAACTTTTGAGAAAAGCAGAAGTTGTGCACAGTCTGTCCATCACAGTGGTTCCTCTGTTTTTGGTTGTTCTTACACTCTGCTGACTGGCAGTATGGGATTGCAGAGCACCTGACACACACACTTCTCTGGTAACTGCTTGGGAGGATAGCACACACGTCATCTGTGCTGGGATGTATATGGTCAATTACTTAAATGTGTAGGGGTAAGTGGAAACATCCCCACAGATATTTTTGTATGTGTTATATAATACCTTCAGGTATGTCAAAGCAGACACTAAACCCATCACAAAAAGGCACAGATTTTTTTTCATTTAATGTGTTAGACCTTTTGTCTAAGGTGGGTTACAAGTTTAACGATAATGTACATATAATTTAAATTAAAATAGGTATAAAGATTTGATTTTGTTTTAGATATTTTAGATAATGTACTGCAGGAGTTCCTATAATAGAGAAAGTGATAAGTCAAATGTGTCTGACAGTAAGTGTAAGTAACACAAATACAGTATACCACAGGAAGAGCAACACATCATTAGATTCTATAATGTTTGGTATGCTGATGGCTTTTGAAGTTTCTCACTCCTTGTCCTTTTGTAGTTTTTACAAGAGTTTGTTTTTGTCATTTAGTTGAAATTCCTTCCTGGGTGAGATAGGCCTACCATGTTCAAAAAGCAGTTCAAAGGTATTACAGATGCAGCCATTCAAAGTGCACGGCACAAACACGTACCGCAGGAATTTTACTACTGAAGGGAAATTTTAGTAGCTGAGACTAAAAAGAATAGGAGCATAACGTGTGAAGGCCATATACAATATTAATTTTGGATCATAAACATACAGTATTACAGTATGTAAACTGTATATGGCTGGTCTCGTTACTTTAAAGAAAGAATACACACCAGTATTCCATTTCTCCCTAAACGTTTTAAGCATCAAAGTCTTTAACTAACGTGAAATAACATGTGTATAAAAAGTGGTAGTTTTAAGCTTTCTGCAAATACGCTCGATACCGGAGTAAACAAGCATACTTTTAGAATTTGATTAATAGGGAATATAATATGGAATCATGTATCTAAAGAAATTAATAACAATATAATTATATTCATGTACTGCAACACCAACAGTAGTACTGTATACGTACACTGTATGCATCAGTGAAAAAACTGAGGTTTAAAAAAAGAGAATTAGCTCACTGATACTGTAGTTTTCTGTGGAGGCTGTGAACATTCTCACAAGTCGTGGTCTGCGCCAAGCACATTTTCTGGCCTATTGTGTTTTAAAGAAGATACAAGTTTTTTTAAATACATTTCAGAAAAGTGTAATCCATACTGAAAAGCTGTATTTATTCAATTCAAACGTGGTAAAAAAAAATGGCTTAAAAATGACATAGTGAAGGCTGAGATGTGCTTGAGATGTGCTTGTCCCATGGCATGATTGCTTAAGCAACTGACTTATACACTTGAGGTTGAGTGTTCAAAATCAGCTGTTGCCATCAGTTTCCTTTTAACAAATAAAAATGTCTTTGAAAAACTAAAATAGCTAATGTTATTGGCATTATATTGACATTTTAGTATATATATTTATTATAGTATATATTTAGTATGTTCTTTCCTTGTTTACATGGGTTTTATGAGTGTGTGCATGTCTGTGTTTGTGTCTGTGTGCTTGCCCTATGCAAGACAGGTATCTCCCAGAAAATGGATGGGTGGATGAAGTATTATGGCAGGAACTGAAACAAGCTGCTCGTGCAAAGAAAACTTCCACTGTCTTTGAAATGAAGCAGTTATATAATGAATGGTGGTGCAGAATTCCTAAAAATCAATGTGAAACAATAAACAGTTACTGTTATTGTGAAGTTAATTGCTGCTCAGATTACTGATTTACATGAGTAAATGATAATAATAATTTATATAATATGGTGCCTTTAAAAGTAGCTTCTCAAAGCACTTTATAGTAAGAAAAAATAACAGAGATAGGAAATATGCAGCTGAAGATGCAAGGAGAAGATACAGACAACAATTAAATAAAAGCATTCATGAAGTAGATCTGGCTTTTAAAGTGCTCAGGGAACATGACTCTGATATCCTTGGGGATAGAATTCCTGTCAGCTATAAAATGTAAATGATGTTGGGGGTTAAACATGACACTAGAGTTAAAATGAAGGTTGCAAGGTGGGGAGTAGGAAGACAACATGTGAGTTGTACAACAGTACTGAGGTGTAGAGACTTACATGAGGATGAGGTGAGCATGAGAATTTGATTTTGAATTTGACAGGAAACCTGATAGGAACCCAGTGCAGGGACTCCAGGACTGGAGTAATGTGATTCCTTTCACACAACCTGATCTGATCTGCCTGCCAAATTCTGAACATACTGAAGTTTGTTCAGTTTTCCATATGTGGGTCAAACATTAAGCATGGATCAAATATCACCCCCAAATTCTTCAATTTAGATTGAAATTCAACTACAGTACCATCCACAGATAGGGTTACTGCATCGGCTTTACATAGTCACTCTTTTTTTCGTTGGTGATGCAATCAAGAGAGTGCAGAGACAGTCACCTCAGTGTCAGGTTTAGTATGGATGTAGATTTGACTATTATCAGCATAGAAAACCAGACCATGTGATCTTTACTAATGACCAAGTGGGAGCATATAAATGGTAAATAGTAGGGGTGCAGTATCGAACCCTGAGGGACACTAGACGTAAAGGAACCCAACTTCAGAACTGAAACCCCCAAGAGAGACAAAGTGTCAGCAATCAGTAAGGTAAGAGTGGAACCATTTAAGAGAAATGTCAGAAACGCAAATTACAGTCTCATTTACTGTTGAATCATTCTGAAAAATAAAATAACTCTTCCACTTCATCCAATTCAGGGTCATGGGGGAGCTGGAGCCTACCCCAGTAAGCAACAATTGCAAGGCACAATACACTCTGGACATCACAGGGTAGATACACCTGTAGCGGCAATGCTTATTAATAAGACAGAATTAAGTGTTGCCGTGCTTTCCTAAATGAGGCCCCATCTCTCTTTCTCATCTCTGTGCTTCAGCCACAGAGAAGCTATTCATACAGTTCTGATTTAGGGTGTTTTCTCTAAGATAAGGAGCAGCTCCCAAATGGGGATGTGCCCAGCCATGATGGCTATCATGATCAATGGCCATTCCTGGCGCCTATCCGTCTGTGAGATTCTTGGGAACATCTGGATTGCAGTCCTAGATGTCAGAGGTCATTGTGACTCATCTCTCACCTCGACGAATCAATCAGGAACCTGTAGGGAGTGGAAACCCCACGTGGGTCTGAAATGCCTACTAAACTTTCGAACAGTCACCATCTGTCTTGGTCCTGGTTTAAAAGACACTGCACACCTCAGAAACTTTGCTTCTCCGGCCAATTTTCACACCCTCAGAGACAATCAGGTGACGGCCGGTGTTGTCTGTACAGGGACTGGAACCTTTTTTCTGCAAAGTGTCAGCCTGGGGAATGCCCTACATAAATCGCTAGCCAGCGTCAACATGGAAGCTTCCCTTGATCACTAGAGTTTACGTTTGGACTCTTGTCGACAACCTTAATAAGTTTTTATTCAGCAGCAGCGCTACACCGGAAGCAAACTGAGTTTCTTCCCCCTAAAAAGTGACTTGCACAGACCCGCAGTCACCCTCTGTGCATAGAGACTTTCTACTAGTCAGCCAGACTACTAGTAGGTCCCTGAAAGAGACACTGTCGGCGTTTAGCCACAGAAGAAATCTCTTCTCCTAATTCGTCCGACTCTGAGCTGCACTCCGACTGGTTGTCCAGGAGCCAAAGGACGCCAGGACGATGCCTATTGAATGCCGCAATGATTGGACGCGGCCGCTAGCTGCTTTTTGGTGTCTGTGCCGGGAAATACAAATCCATATCTGGATAAATTAACCCAATGTTTTACATTGCATCTCGAGAATTCTATTGTTACCACAACACAAGTTGATATCAATTCAATTCATATGAGTAATGTATTTACTTTTGAGTAGCTAATGTAGACTGATTAACGATAGCATAGCTGTATACTGAAGCATATTCTTTGTATCTCTTTGAGTTTTGCATCTCTTTGTGATTATATACCTTGCACTTTGATAACCCTCACAGTAAGATCTGCCACCTGTATCCAGGCAGACTGTTATATGTTTTATGCACAATTTATGTATTAATAAATGTATCTTGTTTATTGAATCCGTGTGTGTGCATCGCTGATCAATTGATTTGCTAAAATCCATAACGGACCACCTCGTGATTGCTGCTACAATTCATAAATTGTCCCAGTAAATTCACAAAACCTCTACAGACATATACAAACAAAGACTCACATCAGCTGGCATCACAGGTCCAGACTTGAACCTAGGACCCCAGCATTGCAAGATAACAATACTAATGCCTGGTCCACCATGCCACCCATTATGATATATTTTAGATATCATATTTAGCTTCTCTTTAACCCTATATTTAGTTTAAATGAAGATAAATTGTTGCAGGTCCAGAGCAGAATTTAGCCAGGTGATGCAGTGTAATGCCCAAGCAGTCAGGACCTTAGTTTAACATCTTTTAACAGCTTAACAAGACCCACTACTGTCTCTTGTCAGCATACCAGGGCTTTTGTTTACAAAATGTGTGTCCAAAGGGAAAAGCTCCTCTTACTGCTCCACCAATATTTCAGAAACGTGTTTTAACTTTGAGGTTTTCCATCTCAATTTTAATGATCCCCTTCCCTCCTTTAGTTCTATATTGTTCATAAAGTCCGGCTTATGATGACTAAAATTAAACGTAATACTTGCTTAGATCATATAAATTCTCAGTAACCCCTTAAAACAAGGTTACCTGTATAGTAAGATCAAATATCTAAAATAGTGATATATAATAAGCAAGTTATGAGTCATTTTGAATTGCTATAAACTCTTTTATTGAAAATTATAAAAAACTTACTACTATCCAAATTATTATTTTATAATATTTTATAATTTGATAAACATATAATTCAGAAATTATTATTTTTAATGTTGTGTGAAATGTTTATACTAGCATTTGCATTTATCACCAGAATTAAACTAAATTAAATAGTCAGGAGATAAACAAGAAAAGTCTTAACAGAAGACCACCTTCTCACAAACTATGATTGTAACACAAAGCTGTAACATTTTTACAGGTACTACATTCACTCTGTGTCATTCATATGCTTCTAAATAAAGTGGTTCTAAATAAGTTGTTTGATTGACCACCTTAACAAACAAAACCCATTGTAGGCCTTGGTCTACTGTAAAAAAAAACAACACTGTAAAAATGGCCATGGCTCCTTTTTGGACATAAAATATTTTTATTAATATGACATGCATACGACTTATTGAATATATAATACATGTTGGTAAGGCATTGCAGTAATTACATTGTAATATACATGTCTACTGAGACAGACAATGAGAAAAGAAGTCTTTATTTCATTAGAAGCACTTTTTTGTTCATTCAGTGGGTCCCCCTTGGAGTACTGTATATCACAATGCTCTCTTTGAGTTATATTGTGATATATTGGTACATTACCCAGTCTTATTTCATTCTCCCATTATATTTTAGCAAACAACCATGAGAGGGCCAGGTTCCTTTTGTAGATAGTGCCTTAATCTGAAGATCCAGCTGCTTCTTGAAAGCCAATGGTAAAACAGCTCTGGCTGGCCAGTTTGTTCCAGATACCCAACACCATTTAGTGCTTCTTATTGTGAAACCTACATTGTTCTTCTCTTAATTTTAGTTTTTTGCCTGCAGATCCTTATTTCATTGTCACTCCTGCTGCTGTTCATTGGATCGATTCAGAAAATGCATTTTATGCATTTGTGACAACCCCTTTGTAATCTCCTGTGTTTGAGTCGGAATAAATTCTAAATTTAGTTTTTTTAGTAATCTAGTTGCTTTGTATTGTATTAAAGAGTGTAATATCCTGGATATTGAAAAACATCTTCTTTCTACAAGCTTTGAATATATAACAATGATGCACATGAAAGAGAATAAATTATTAATTCCTTGATAATGTAATGTGATATATCCTGTAATAAATAATGAGAGGTATATTAGTAGAGAAATAATACAATATTTTACAATAGAAGTTCTTTTAAAAACAGTAGGAAGAGTCAAGGTATGTTTTTGAGAGAAGGTTGTGATTTCTCTTTCTTCACCATGTTATTCAGGCCGTTATCATGAGTACATCAGCTCTGCTAACAAAAGGAAATGCAGATTTTAAAAATTATGAATGGAAAAATCATGCAGGCAGTACATTATTTTTGAAACTCGGATTCTGAAGATGTGAAAATGGCTGCTGATCCTTCTTAAAACTCTTATTGAATGATCTATATACAGAAGCAGCCATTCAAAGTGAGCGGTACAGACACGTACTGGAGGTAATTGGCTATGGTGTCGCGCATTGTGACGCACGATGACACGCGGTACCGCGGTCCGTGATTGGTTGACCGACAGGGGCACTCGTGGTCTGTTGGTCTGTCTTAGAAAGATTTACAATAAACGTCTTTACTGTGCCCGTTGTAGTATTGAATATTTATATGGAATTTTACCACTGAAGGGAAATCTTAGTGCCTGAGCATAAAAAGAATAGGAGCATACTGTAACGCGTGTGAAGGCCATAAACGATATTAATTTTGGAACTTAAACATACAGTATATGGCTGGTCTCGGTACTTTAAAGAAAACATACACACCAGTATTCCATTTCTCCCTAAACATTTTAAGCATCGAAGTCTTTAACTAACGTGATACCGGAGTCAACAAGCATACTTTTAGAATTTGATTAAAAGGGAATATAATATGGAATCGCGTATCTAAAGAAATTAATAACGATATAATTATATTCATGTGCCGCAACACAAGAATAGTACACGCTGTACATTGTCTGTTGATAATGTTTCTGTAGTGCTTTTTCAGCACTCTGCATGTGACCTTGCTGGTGGAGCTGTGGGTTAGGTTCCTGACTCCCATGTCACAGGGTCTGTGATCAAATCCCACTGTGGAACCATGACTTCTTTTTTTAACAAACATTTCTTTGAAAAAATGAAACGTTTCCCTTGGTCAGAGATTAAATAAAACCTCACTCGCACCAAACAAATTTATATTTCTAAATATCACAACATGATTGAATTTAAGTCATTTTAATAACAATGAATAGTCACCTAGGCGTTACAATATAAACATTTATATTGATTTAAATCGCGTTTTGATTTAAATCGCAAACGTGGGTTTAAATATATGTGTTTTTTTGATTCACAATCAGACAAATGCAACATAAATTGATATCTTTGTTCATGCACAAACAGTGGCATGTTACATTATTAATTTGGGTGTCTCCTCTTGCCAGAAAGCTCTAAATTGCATTTTGAGTGCAGTTTTTGACTTTTTCTAAATTGCAACCCATAAATAAAGCTGATACAGTTTAGACTTATTTTAAACTGTATTACAGCAGCACAATGGACAATGCAACGTAAATTGCAAAAATGCACTTGGAATCTGTCCAAGCCCTGCTTGTCAGGCATTTTCTTTTACTGCAACGGACATAAAAACTCCCTTGCTTTTAACAGAGCGTTTCATAATTTCTAACTACGAAAATTATTTAAACTGCGACACTTATCATTCATTCCATTCTATTCCATTATCAGTCTTCCATTTCTCCCTAAACATTTTAAGCATGAAAGTTTTATGAAACGGTGCCCAAATATGCGATTGCTGTATGGAATGAATTTTAATTTTAAAAATTATTTAACACGAAAATTAAGCTGTTTACATCTTCCACCTGAGAACAGTCACCCGTTGCTACCCAACGCAGAAACACAGCCACTAACTAGCAAAGAGAGGACATTAGCTAGCCAATATGATAAAGAAATAAATGATTATTTTGTTTATTTCTTTTGCACATTTATTTGAACATTTCCATCGATTGTACAAGCACTTGGAAACTGTCCAATCCCTAGTTCATCAGGCATTTTCTTTTACGCTGTAGGCATTCTCCTGGTCTGGCGCCGATCTGTGTCTTCTAGGATATAATGCCAGTGAACTCTTCTTTTATGTCCATTATAACAGACGAATCTCCTTTGCTTTTAACCGAGCGTCTAACCCCTCTGATTGGAGAAAAAAGACGTGCTGGTTTGCTATACATACTGTACCAGGAAGATGATTTCTTTCTATTCGAAACGTGTATTTTAAAAGTTTAAGAAGTAAAAACCTTACAGCGTACACAGATTTCTAAACTGATCAGGATCATTATCTTTGTCTTATCCATAATAATGTTCACCGCTCTGTCCAGCAAATTAATAATAAACTTTATTTTATATAGCGTTTTAAACGAATAATTAGATTGCTCATAAACCTAATCGCTTTTTCTACATAAACACAGCGTGATTGCTCTCTGAAAATGCTTTTTCTTTTTATTTAGGCTCAGATTTCAACTATAGATCGTATTATTATAAACTTTCTTGGAAAAATGTCTTTTATATAAACCATGTTTGCTATTAATTCATTTAGCGCTAGAATATGTTCATTGTCTTCCAATCGAGTCGATTAGAAGCTTGCCACGCCCAGACTGTTACACCAATGCATTAGCATGTTAAAGCGATTTCATTGAGGAGCCTAGCTTTCTTAACTAGTAAGTACTGTACTCGTTAATATCTTAGCACAAAGCAGAAACTTCTTGTATTTTCCGATGACATACATGTGGAAAGATTACAGATTTTAATCGTCTTTTTTCTGAACCAGGGAAAATCTGATCATGTTTCTCTATAACAATAATAAAAAACTTTATTTTACATATCACCTTTAAAAGTGGCATCTCAAAACAATACAGTAGATGTAAACCACAGATTACAAAGTAAATACCCAGACAAACGCAAACGCGTTTTTAATAAAATGCTTTTATTCATTCAGCAGAGAGAGAGCGTAAAACCTGGGCGTAACAGCTGTTCCTTTTTCTGATCACTCGCTCTCTGGATAAACGTCTCGCCTGTCCTGTTCTTTGTTTTCCTAATTTGCCGATTATGCCTGCTGCGATCCACTCCTACCCTCACACCTAAAGAAGACTATTTTAAATTTCTTTGTGCGGTCCAATGTGCAATTAACCCTTGTATGTGCTGTCCTTAAGGTGATATCACATAAAGGTGATATGTAAAATAATGTTTTTTATTATTGTTATAGAGAAACATGATCAGATTTTCCCCGGTTCAGAAAAAAAAGATCTAAAGTACTGTACTGTATACTAGTTTGTCACTCTTCTCATCCCCTCTTTGCTAAATGGCTTTTGAATAGAGTCACATGAAGAGAGAGGTGAAACAGCCCTACACAGCCCTGTCGCAGTACACAAATATAATTATATCTTATTAATTTCTTTAGATACGCAATTCTTTTAATACAGTCTTTGCTGTGCTCTAGAGGATCCTTGTGATATTTCGAGCTCTGGTTGAATGATAAGTGTCGCAGTTTAAATAATTTTCGTAGTTAGAAATTATGGAACGCTCTGTTAAAAGCAAGGGAGTTTTTATGTCCGTTGCAGTTTTTTTGCAACATGAATATAATTATATCGTTATTAATTTCTTTAGATACGCGATTCCATATTATATTCCCTTTTAATCAAATTCTAAAAGTATGCTTGTTGACTCCGGTATCATGTTAGTTAAAGACTTCGATGCTTAAAATGTTTAGGGAGAAATGGAATACTGGTGCGTATGTTTTCTTTAAAGTACCGAGACCAGCCATATACTGTATGTTTAAGTTCCAAAATTAATATCGTTTATGGCCTTCACACGCGTTGCAGTATGCTCCTATTCTTTTTATGCTCAGGCACTAAGATTTCCCTTCAGTGGTAAAATTCCATATAAATATTCAATACTTAAATGGGCACAGTTAAGACATTAAATATACATATACATACTGTATACAGTACAGTTTGCATATGGTAATATGTTTATGTTCCTAAATCAATCTCTTTTATGAGCATGTGAAAGGCATGGTGAATAGATTCTCAATAATTACTGTACTTTGCATGATTGGAAACAAATGCGTGATTGCGAAATGCTGTGGTGTTACTTTTACAAAGACGGTCAATGAAAAAAAGAATGTGGACCAGGGCAATACTTTGAGTTTACACTTACAGCTTGTCCAAGGTCATTCATTATTAATATTATTAGTAATATCTTCGTTAAAGACTTTGATGGCGACAGCTCAAACATGAGAGGTTGAGCTTAATTAGCTCCACCTTGCGGAAATTCCGGATACTACAGATGCAGCCATTCAAAGTGCGCGTTACAGACACGTACCGCAGGTGACGTCGCTCAGTATGACGCAAGATGACGCGGGGCACCGCAGTACGTGATTGGTTGACCGACAGGGGCACTCGTGGTCCGTTGGTCTGTCGTAGAAAGACAGTAAACGTCTTTGCTGTGCCCGTTGTAGGTATTGAATTTTACCACTGAAGGGAAATCTTAGTAGCTGAGCATAAAAAGAATAGGAGCATACTGTAACGCGTGTGAAGGTCATAAACGATATTAATTTTGGAACATAAACATACAGTGTATAGCTGGTCTTGGTACTTTAAAGAAAAAAATACACACCAGTATTCCATTTCTCCCTAAACATTTTAAGCTTCGAAGTCTTTAACTAACGCGATACCGGAGTCAACAAGCATACTTTTAGAATTTGATTAAAAGGGAATATAATATGGAATCGCGTATCTAAAGAATTTAATAATGGTATTCGTGTGCTGCGACAGGGCTGTGTAGGGCTGTTTCGCCTGCCTGTTCATGTGAGCTGTCTTGTAGACGTGACTACCAGCTGACAGGTTGTGTTTTCGAATCCAGCTGGTGCTGGTCTTTTCTTTTAACAAACATTTCTTCGAAAAAATAGAATAGCGATATTATGGACAATCAATTGACTTTTATATTTCAAAATATCGCAACATGATCGATATTTGCGATATTTTGAACATATCTTCCCTTCTGACAGCGGTGCCTGCTTCTATTGTGTGTGTGTGTGCAACAGAGTAAATTTTTAATAGCGTTTTAAGCGAATAGGTAATTAGATTGCTCGTAAACCTAATCGCTTTTTCTACATAAACACAGCATGATTACTCTCTGAAAATGCTTTTCCTTTATTTTTAAAGTAGGCTCAGATTTCAACTATAGATCGTATTATTATAAACTTTCTTGGAAAAATGTATTTTATGTAAACCATGTTTGCTATTAATTCATTTAGGGCTAAAATACGTTCATTGTCTTCCAATCGAGTCGAGTTGACATTGGAAGCCTGCCACACCCGGACTGTTAAACCAACGCATTAGCACGTCAAAGCCCATTGAGGGTATTGAGCCAGTATTGGCTTTAGTATTCCCCCCCTCTCCCCTCAATTCAATTCAATTCAAGGTGTTTTATTTGCATGACAGATGGGTACAAGCAGTGTTGGGTATGTATATTGTAACGCTTACGGCAGACAGGCACTCTGTAACAGCCGGCGCACCAGAGCAGCGCACCGAGGGAGCGTCTGCATTTATAACTTGGTTTTTAAAATTAGTCAAGCAATATGAAGCATCTTCTTTTACTTTTGAGTCCCTTAAATACATTGAACACAGCTTTCTCACCACTTAAGATTGCTCTTGATACCATCCTTACACAAAGCAGAAGGGAGATTTTAGTGCCTGAGCATAAAAAGAATAGGAGCATACTGCAACGCGTGTGAAGTCCATAAACGATATTAATTTTGGAACTTAAACGTTCAGTATATGGCTGGTCTCGGTACTTTAAAGAAAACATACACACCAGTATTCCATTTCTCCCTAAACATTTTAAGCATCGAAGTCTTTAAGTAACGCGATACCGGAGTCAACAAGCATACTTTTAGAATTTGATTAAAAGGGAATATAATATGGAATCGCGTATCTCAAGAAATTAATATGCAATAACTGAGTCAAGGGACTCAGAGGATCCAAGGCTAGACTGAGTATAATAGGCTTCGGGCTTCTATTGTGACATCTACTGTAAATTACAGAAATGTTAAAAGTAAACAAAATAAAGTAACTAAAATGTGGTCTAAAATCACCCCTTTAGACACCCCTTTTACTTCACTGGTGTCAGATATGAAAGGCAATAGTCTCCCGTTCTGTCTGCTGTGTGTTGCAGCAGAGGGACTCCCTGCCGCTGAAAGGGGCAGAGTAACTTGCATGCCCTCTAGTACAGTTTACACATGCACGACTTTAAAAGCTAGCAAGACAGGTTTCGATTCACATTAGCTGGCGAGCCTTGTTAAAAAAACGAATGATAATGTAACATGCCACTGTTCATGAACAAAGTTATACTGAGATTTCCTAAGATACGCGATTAAAAAATAAATAAATAAAAATTTGAATCTCCCGCGGAACACATTCCATAAGAATCAGTGGTTTTACAGTATATATCGCCTTTAAAGGTGGCTTCTCAAAACGCTTTACGGGATAAAAACAACCAGAACAGCAGCAACAACAATATTGTATTTCGTTGCACTTTGAAAACCAAGTAATAACTTAACTATACAGTACGTGCAAACGTTTCGTATGTTGCTGTCGTGAATGTCTGCGTACCCATAAGTATCTTATTTGCCTTGAGTCTGTCTACAGTATCTCTGTCCCACTACCCCCATCTCTCCCTCAATTCAATTCAAGGTGTTTTATTTGCATGACAGATGGGTACAATTCTTGTTGGGAATGTATACTTTGATATTTACACCCGGCGCGGCACCGAGGGAGCGTCTGCATTTATAACTTGGTTTTTAAAATTAGTCAAGCAATATGAAGCATCTTCTTTTACTTCTGAGTCCCTTAAATACATTGAACACAGCTTTCTCACCATCCTTACACAAAGCAGAAACTGTCCGATGACTCACAGTACAAGTGGAAAGATTACAGATTTTAATCGTCTTTAATTTTGTCTTTAATTTTGCCTGTGGAGTGTATCTTATTAAGCTCTAAATTGCATTTTGAGCGCGGTTTTTTACTTTTTTTTAATTGCATTTTGGGCGCGGACAGCACATACAAGGGTTAATGAACTGCGCCAAGAAATTTAAAATAGTATTCTTTAGGTGTGAGGGTAGGAGTGGACCGCAGCAGGCATAATCAGCAAACCAGGAAAACAAAGAACAGGACAGGTGAGATGTGTATCCAGAAAGCGAGTGATCAGAAAAAGGAAATGGAAAACGCAGAAAAAGAAAACGCTTTACAGGATAAAAACAATAACAACAGTAGTGGCTGGGCAAACGATTTTTTTTATCGAAATACAAATTGAGATACTGTACTGTATAATGATGTGCATGAACAAAGGTATACTGCAATTTTCCTTAGATACGCGATTAATGCTTCGTAGGAGGAGGCGGTCTTTTCCTCTTGTCTAACAGTTTGTCCACAAACAAAACATTCCTGTTAGACAAAAGGAATTGAAAAAAAACAATTTTGTCAATGAAAACCGGTGTGTGTGTCTCTCCCTGCTGGATGTTCCTCTCACAAACTGCTGAATGAATAAAATAATTTTATTGAAAATGCGTTTGCGATTGTCTGGTATTTAATCTGGTCCCTTTTAACTGTTTTTCGATCTACTGTATTGCTTTGAGATGCCACTTTTAAAGGCGATATGTAAAATAAAGTTTTTTTTATTATTGTTATAGAGAAACATGATCAGATTTTCCCTGGTTCAGAAAAAAGATCTAAAGTGCTACACATAACTTTCTTAATTCGATGTATTTAAAGCAGTGAACTACTGTAGGTGTCACATAACATTCAGAAATACAATCACGTATTTGACAAATAAAAACGATTATAATCTAATCCTTCCACGTTTGATCCCAAAATCCCAAGAAATATAAATCTTGACGGGTAGAAAGCTATGCTGAAAGTTTATTAAGATGCTTAGAAGACAAAGATACTGTATCAATTTATGTTGCATTAGCCTGATTATGATTAAAAAACACATATAATTAAACACGCGTTTGCGATTTAAATCAGAACACGATTTAAATCAATATCGATTCCATATTATATTAGCAGAAAAGCTTAAAACTACCACTTTTTCACACGCTATTTCACATGCTAGTTAAATACTTCGATGCTTAAAATCGTTAGGGAGAAATGGAATACCGGTGTGTATTTTTCCTTTAAAGTGCCGAATCCTGGAATCTGACTGGCTGACACCCCTCTGAAGTGGTTCCATAAAATCTGGTATACGGAAAAGAAAGCGTTGATAAATACAAGTGTCTTTTAATACACTCTTTGCTGTGCTCTTGAGGATCCTTGTGATATTTTAAGCTCTAGTTGAATGATAAGTGTCGCATTTTAAATCATTTTCGTAGTTAGAAATTATGAAACGCCCTGTTAAAAGCAAGGAAGTTTTTATGCCCGTTGAAGTAAAACAAAATGCCTGACAAAGTATGGCTTGGACAGATTCCAAGTGCTTGTACAAATGTGCTAAAGAAATTATACTTTGAGTATACAGCTTGTCTAAAGTCATCCATTATTAATACTATTAGTAATATCTTCAGTAAAGGCTTTGATGCATAAATATTTATGATAAAGGTAGGCTGTGTACTTTTGTCCAACTGAGCAATCTTGCTTTCATAAAATATACCAACATTTTAATGACTGATGATTAACATGCTGTAATACACAGTTCAAAATTAAAGGCTCAAATGCTGTACATGAGAGGTTAAGCTCCCCCTGGCGGTTTTACAAGGCGACGCCGGATAGTTAACCACGTGACACCACGTTAACTGCGTCATACCGCGTGATACTGTGACACGCCCACCGGGGTATGCCGCGAAATACCTCACGCATTTTGAATGGCTGCATCTGTATTATTTTAATTGCGGTATTATAGGAGAATTTATGGTAACTAGCGGTATTTACCGGTAACTTGCGGTAGACTGCGTACAGCGCACCGGAAAATAATGCGGTATCGCCCACGCATTTTGAATGGCTGCATCTGTACCTTTAAACCACAGTGTTTATTAAACTTCAGGAATTCCTTTCTTTCATTTTGAGGTTTATTCTGTAACAATTCCACCTGATAACAAGTACAGTATGCAAAAACCTGTTGCTCTGACACTTTAATTCAGTGTATAAAAATGTATGCTAATGTAAAAAATCATACTCCTATGCTCTAACCATCTGCTCTAGCCATCAATAAATAATATCAAAAAAATAAATTAGTAAATATACATAAGTATTTGTTTTCTAAACCTGTTATATAAGACTTAATTAATAAGTTCTGTCAGCTTAAGGATCCTGTTTGAAATTGGGTGTTTGGATTTTTCCTCTAATTTACAGTATATTTTTTCTCTGGTAACTTAAATTTCTTTATGAATGCCCTATTATGGTTTGAAGTAGTATTTATATTGTATATCCACCTTTTGCCCTGCATCTGCCAGGTAAAGCTGGGATCTGCTAAGAATAAAACAGTTACTGAAGATGGATACATTCTCTCTCTATGAATGCCAGTCAGTTACATTGTTCTCTGTGGTAATAAGTCAAGCTTTGTGTAAAGCTTTGCTTTACTTGAACAATAACTTCTGTTGCTTTTGTTCCTAATTGTGTAAAGGTGACATGAGTAATTTCCAGTGATTTGAGCAATGCAGAGCTGAGCAATGATTCATTCAATCTTGATTTTCAAAAGCAAGCTGAAACATTAAATACATTTCAAATTCTGTTTTTCTTAAATTTGTTTTTGCATTTAACTGATCTTTGGAAAATAAGGAATGCTGTTATACATACTGACTACATAAGAAAGGTTGCGATCAAGAAGAGGCATTTCTAGGGTGTTTCCTTCAGATTATGCAGTCAAAGTATTATAACTACTGTACCTCTTTCTCTGCATCTTAGTAAGACCAGAAGTAGCACCACTGTTGTAATGCAAAGCCCTCCAGTTCGTGCCCAAGACAGCCAGAAGAAAAGTTTCATCTGTTGATCACACTGCACGCAGCCTGCAACACCAGAGACACTATACACATAAGTACTTATGGACATGAAATACAGAAATACAGATAGACAGAAAGATGAATACAATCCTTTTAAAGCTATCACATTGTTGCCTTACTAAAGTCAGTTTCCTCACCTGTCATGTCTGTTTGTGTTGTATTAGTGGAGCCCAGGCTTCTGCCAGTTCCTGCAGTGTGGCAGGGAGCTCCAGCAGATATGATGGGATTCCGGGAGACCATCTCCCTGTGTGTCACACAGTGCATACACAGCTGCTGTCCTGTGTGCTGAGACACACACACTGCCTCACACACACTACTCCTGGACTCACCGTCTGAAGCACAGAACAACATGCATTGTTTTTTTCATTATTTACTACTGAAGCTATTTTTTCCCAAATATCAAAATGTTATGCAAATAATAATGCTAATAAAGCTTCCTATATATTACAATGCATAATCAGTTCAAGCATTGTTTAGAACTGTGACAATTTATGCTACTTGCATTTTCTCTCTTCACAATGTACCTTTTCTCTTCATTAAATGCTGTATAATTATGCAGGATTGTGTGATAATATAATACCTGTCAATAGAAGTGCAGTTCCATTCCCAAAAAGCACGTCACTGTAGGTCACAGCTCCACAGTAATATGTGGCCATGTCTGAGGGCCTCACCTGGGAAATACTCAAAGTGAAGCGACTGCTTTCTTTCCTTACTGTAAAACGGGGATTGTTTTCAAATTCATTATAAAAAGTGACTCTATCTGTATTCCCATAGGCAGTCGCTATGTATCTAGGAGGCTGACCCACAAACTGTTTGAACCAAATCCAGTTTATGAGACGGGTAGTGACAATAGTACACTCCAGGGTGACAAGATCTCCGCTCTGTGTTGTCACTGAGAGATGGGGCTGGACAACCACAACCTGAGGAAATATACCTGAAAAATACACAGCAACATTACAATTAAAAGAAGACAAACTTATTTCAATGACCAGCAAAAACAGCATTTTTAGTTCCCAGTAAGAATAATTGTAATAAGTTTACTGCAGTGGGAGAATCCCACATGTGAACTGTAAGGATTACCTGCTGTGAGGTAAAAGACACCCAGCAGGAGAAAAGGGATCATTCTGTCTCCCCCTTTAACTTTGTGGCGATTTGTGACCCTTGAGCAGTAAGGAAAAGAGTGACAGGTTTCAGTTTTGAGAGTGGCTGTTGTCCACAAGTTATGTAAGAACCTGAAATCTAACTGGCTGCTGTGAAATGCCCCTTCTTAACCTGACCTTTACCTAATGCCTTGGTGGTTTTTTCAAACGCTTTTTGTTCTGCATTTTAGCAAAACCTTAAATCTATGTTCTATGTTCCATGTTCCACATAACACATAATTTATTTTAAAAAGAACTAAAAAGATTTAATTGCATTTTTTTCAATATTGCATTTCTAAGCTTTTAAAAAATCAAATTATTTTTTTAACACACAGGAAACAGCTTTTCACACTTTGTATATTATACAAAGAGGGGCAGCTTTTTCTGTCTTCATAGTGCCAAATGTGAAAAAAAAATGTATCACTGACGTCAATCCCCAGACCACTGAAAGCGCATTTAGAAAGCTGTTTATTAATTAATATATTTCATTAAGATATAAATAATCAGTATTGTCCTGTTATCTTACTGTAATATTTCAATTATGTTAGGGAACTTAATGTAACTGTGCCTAATCTTTGGTATGCATCCTGTTTATATAGGGTAAATGTATATGTAGTTATTGATTTTTTATAAAAGGTATATTATTAAACAACCATAAAATATATCACAAAAAACAGCAAATTGATGAACATCAAAGTCTTAAAGATTTGTAAAAGGATTTTTTTACAAAATAAGTTATTTTAAATAAAGTGCTGTATTTTAAATGCAGTATTTATTATCTAGTATCCTTATTATTTGTTGCTGTTTGTCACATCTTGTTTTCTCATCTTTGTTGTTGAATCAAGACACAACAGTTAGGACAATATTCCTACAGTTTTTACATGTTTCCCTCAAAATGTTCGTGTTTCTAGGCCATCAACCATTTTTCATGACATTGGTCCTGTGGTGCCTGTGCAGGTAGGTTTGCATAATGTGCAGCTGGTGCACATTGATTTATTGTGCATTTAATCGGCATGAATTACATTAACATAAAACACCGGCAAAATACACTCAAATTAATTACAAAAGAAGCAGATCTTCTTGTTCTTTCACAGGAAGCTGGCTAGCTACTTCCTGTCTAGTTGCTTCCTGTCCACTGCTTGTCCCACCACATAATTGAACAGTACACTAGAATCCCTGCAGACTAGGTGGTGAGAGTGGATGAAAAAAAATATTTTCACATTGGCATAATGTTAATTATATTGGGAGACTCTGCAGCTACTGTTAAATGTTAGACATTCTGTGTTTTTACTGATGTCAGTGCAGCTTATAGAAGCCACATAAAAATGATGCGTACTCTGACAACCTTGTATAGAACTGCTGCTATGTATAATCCTTCTGGAGAATCCAGACCCTCATTGTACCTATCTTATTTTACCTCTGCACTTTATTAGTCAGTTATATTGTCACTGTTCAGCATGGAAACAATAGATTTTCAAGATGTCTTGAAAAAACCAAGCTCACGTTGCTGACCTAATATTTCAGGAGATCTTGAACCACAAAAATAGTGTGGTGTTTTGGCAGATCATTATTTTGAAAGTTTTTTAGGGGTTTCTGATGGTTCAGGTTAAAAAAAAAGTATTTTCCTGAGGTGCTGTAAATGAAGATGACAAAGAAACTGAATTATGCTGTGTTAGGAATACCAATTGCAGTAGAATAATTTACCACTCAAACAAGCAGCACACAAAAGATACAGTCATTTCTGAGGAACTGGAATGTATTTGGATCAATTCAATTTAATTCAAGCTTTATTGTCCCCAAGAGTAAATTTGTGTTATGGCACGGTCAAACACAACACATTGACAAATAAACATCACCAAAAGGGAAGAGAATACATTGGTGTTACAAGAGATAAGAAACAAGAGATAGGGTAGTTACTTTGCATTGTTTAAGAGTGTAATTGAATTGGGAACGAAAGATTTCCTGAGTATGTTGGTTTTACACCTGGGGGCACAGAGGTGTCTCCCAGATGATAGAAGTGTGAATTCACAATAGAGGGGGTGAGACACACACTCCATAATGAATTTGGCTTTCATAGTCACCCTCTGTTTGTAAAGGATACTTAAGTTGATTTGATTATTCTCGATTATTTTGCCACTTATATTCACTTATTTACCCAGCCTATTACAATTATCGGTACTTATGTTGCCAAACCAACAAATGAAGCAGAATGTTAAGACATTTTCAATGAATGATTTGTAGAAAAGTGTATGAATAGTTTTATTGATCTTAAAGTAGCTGAGTTTCCTAAGAAAGAAGAGTCTCTGTTGGCCTTTTTATAGATAGTATCACAACATTTTTCCCATTTTAGGTTTTTGTCAATGACCAGTCCCAAGTACTCATAGTCATCGACAATTTCAACAGGCTGACCATCAATTATAGTGGATTGAGGGAGTGTGGTATTTTTCCTAAAATCAATAACCAGTTCCTTTGTTTTTGAAACATTTAACTTTACAAAGAACTTGTTGCACCAGTTAGCAAAATCATTTAGAATGGGACCATGATGGTATTCTGTGTCCTTTAATAAACTGACCAGGGCTATGTATTCAGCAAACTTAATGAGATGTCTATCTGTGTGTTTGCTTCATTAAGTGAAAATATCTTCAATACATCATAGTATTTCTTACTAAATTCTGTGACATAACTTGTCAGCATGAAGTTGAATTAATTGAATAAGCATCAATTATATAAATGTTAAAACATTGTAAGAATAAACTCGAATGAATTACAAAAGAAGCAGAGCTTCTTATTCTTTAATGGGAAACAAACCGGCTACTACCTTTGTGCAGCTTGACCCACCACATGGTTGAACGGTACCCAACTGACTCTGCAGAATTAGTGGTGAAAGTGGAATGGAAAGAAATTATTTCTGTTCCGCATGGAATCATATTAACTTTTTGCTTTGCTCTTCCAGAAATATACTTGTTAAATAGATTAATGTTTGTACCTAAATATACTTTGCTTAAAAAGACTGTGTTTAGTCTCATACAGTAAATGTAAAAAAAATAAAATAAAATGGTAACAACCTCAATATTTATATCCCACTTGAGACACTTGAGAGAATTATTACCATAACTGTGTTTTATTCATGAACAGCTAAAGGAAAGGATATACTTTTAACAATGTTTTAAAGTTTAAAATGTCTACAGTTACAAAGTATCTTATGGTTTTAAGCAACTGTACTATGACAGTGGCAAACCAACCCACATAGACAAGCAGTTTGCCAGGAAAGTTAAACAAGAGATTCATGACAGCTGGCGAGCCAGCTCAGCTGATGATAACAGTCACAGCAGCTTCACCTATTCTGAACTGATTGCAGCGATTTCCACCCTCAAGGCAGGGAAAGCTCCGAGACCTGACCACCTGCATCCTGAACAGCTTACCCACCTCTCTGCACCTGCCTTAGAATGGCTACTAGCATTTTTCAGCAATTGCCTATTACTAAATAAAATGCCTAAGATCTGGAGAGCAGCAAAAGTCATCACTATTCTTATACCAAACAAACCACCTGAGGACCCAAAAAGCTACCGGCCAATCAGCCTCCTCTGCATCACCTTCAAGCTTATGGAAAGGCTAATATACAACAGAATAAGCTCTATCGTAGACCCACAGCTCCCAAATTAACAAGCAGGTTTCAGGACAAATAGATCAACAACCGACCAGGTCTGCTGTATGGTTGAAGATATCGAACAATGCTTCCAAGAAAAAAAGAAAGCAGGTGTTGTTCTTGTGGACTTAACAGCAGCTTATGACACAGTCTGGCATAAAGGACTCATACTCAAACTGCTTCGTACCATCCCAAACAAGAAAATGGTCCTCTTTATCCAAGAACTAATCTCTAACAGATCATTTACCTTAACACTGGGCAACGACACCTCCAGGAAATTTTACCTTAAGAATGGTGTCCCACAAGGCTCGGTGCTGGCGCCAATGCTGTTTAACATCTACACAGCTGACCTGCCATGTACAACTGCCAAAAAGTACATATACGCAGACGACATTGCTATTATGCATTGCTCCACAGACATCAAAGCAATAGAAACTACACTATCGAATGACCTGAACAAGCTGAACTGCTACTTCAAAGACTGGAGGTTAAAACTTAGCATCACCAAGACAGTGAGCAGCATTTTCCACCTCGCCATTCGCCTTGCTAACATAACAATCAACGTCAAGTGCGAAGACAAAACTATTCCATTTGAGAAAAGCCCAAAATATCTAGGAGTTGTCCTTGACCGCTCACTGACCTTCAAACAACATCTCGAACAAACAGCAGCAAAAATCCAAGCAAGGAACAACCTCCTGCGAAGACTAGCTGGCACTAGCTGGGGTGCAAATTTCACCGTCTTACGCACCTCTGTGCTTTCCCTGGCCTTCTCGGTAGCTGAGTACTACTCTCCTGCCTGGCACAACAGCAGCCACACAAAGAAGGATGACACAGCCCTGAACAACAGCATGCGCATTATAACCGGGTGCATTAGATTTACGCCCACTGAATTGCTACCGATTCTCAGCGGCATCTCCCCACCTAACCTTCGCAGAGAAGCAAGTTGCATCAACCTTGCACTGAAAGCCTCGGATGACTCCAACCACCTGCTGCACGATGCCATCTGCAACCGGAACACCACAATCCTCCGATTAGAAAACCGGCCCTCACCTTCTAACACAATGAAGCGCCTTATGAAAGAAGCAAACAACGACAATGGCACTAATTGGGCTAACAAAAAGTAGCAAAACGCTTGGAATAATAACAACCACAGACTGAAACAATTTATTGACAAAGTGTCCAACAAACCCGCTGGAAATGACCTACCCAGACAAGCCTGGGTCAAGCTGAACCGACTAAGAACCGGACATGGCCGTTTCCGGGCCACCCTACACAAGTGGGGTCTCACTGATGACCCAACTTTCGAATGCGGCAATGGCAAGGAGCAGACGGCCGACCACATCCTATACTCCTGCCCTCGCCTCAGATGCCCCGGCAACTTTATAGATTTGGATGATGCCAGCCGTGACTGGCTGAGGCACCTGACTGTGACAATATAACTATGTAACTTCTGCATGTTAAGCTCATACATACATATATATATATATCATATCCCATTCTATATTGTTTCTTGATGCTTTATAGCTGGTGTCATGATTTTACCACATGTTTACAATTTCTGAAGTAATGTACTTTACTTACTGATTTTACTAAATTTTACCACAGTAAGCATCCATCAAAAAATGCATAACCTCAGCCAGTATTTTGATCTAATGGGATTAAGGTTTTTTTTCACCACAACATTGGTCCCCTCAAGTTTGGGACTGGAAAAGGCATTTGTCAGGACTATGAAACAGATGTTTCTTGGACATTCCCAAAGTGGAGATAACAACAACGAAACCAGCAAAGAAGACAATTAGGTGAGATGTATAACAAATTTTAACTGCTTAGTATATATATATAAATCATTGTTTAAAATTAGTAACTATTGTGACTGATATACAAGACTGTACATGAAGAAATGCATAGAAAATGTCAAAATGCTGAGGTTGTTTCCCACAGTGGAGAAGGAGCTATGTGATCCCATCTTTCTGCTTTGCTGTTTGATGGCTTTGCCATGATCAAAAGCATTTCTGGAAAATCAATAATTATTTTTTTTATATACAAGTTTTAAATTGTTTTTAACCCAGCGTATTATAGACCATAGTTTTGATTAATTTTATACTATAATTATATTAGAAAAAAACAACAAAGACATGCACATATCTAAAGAATTGTATATATAAAGCAATTTTAATTTAGTTTGCAGTTGTGAAAGTATTTAGAGTGCCTTGCAAAAATATTCAGACCCTTTTCACATTTTGTTGCTTTAAAGTTTACAGTCCTGACACTTTGTAGTAGAATTTTATGTTACAGATGCAGCCATTCAAAATGCGCGGGCGATACAGCATTATTTTCCGGTGCGCTGTACGCAGTCTACCGCGAGTTACCGGTAAATACCGCTAGTTACTGTAAGCAAAATAATAGTATCCGGAATTTCCGCAAGGTGGAGCTAATAAAGCTCAACCTCTCATGTTTGAGCTGTCGCCATGAAAGTCTTTAACGAAGATATTACTAATAGTATTAATAATGAATGACCTTGGACAAGCTGTAAGTGTAAACTCAAAGTATTGCCCTGGTCCACATTCTTTTTTTCATTGACCGTCTTTGTAAAAGTAACACCACAGCATTTCGCAATCACACATTTGTTTCCAATCATGCAAAGTACAGTAATTTTTGAGAATCGATTCACCATGCCTTTCACATGCTCATAAAAGAGATTGATTTAGGAACATAAACATATTACCGTATGCAAACTGTACTGTATACAGTATGTATATGTATATTTAATGTCTTAACTGTGCCCGTTTAAGTATTGAATATTTATATGGAATTTTACCACTGAAGGGAAATCTTAGTGCCTGAGCATAAAAAGAATAGGAGCATACTGCAACGCGTGTGAAGGCCATAAACGATATTAATTTTGGAACTTAAACATACAGTATATGGCTGGTCTCGGTACTTTAAAGAAAACATACACACCAGTATTCCATTTCTCCCTAAACATTTTAAGCATCGAAGTCTTTAACTAACGTGATACCGGAGTCAACAAGCATACTTTTAGAATTTGATTAAAAGGGAATATAATATGGAATCGCGTATCTAAAGAAATTAATAACGATATAATTATATTCATGTGCCGCAACACAAGAATAGTACATGCTGTACATTGACTGTTGATAATGTTTCTGTAGTGCTTTTTCAGCACTCTGCATGTAACCTTGCTGTGGCGCTGTGGGTTAGGTTCCTGACTCCCATCTCACATGGTCTGTGATCGAATCCCACTAGATCAATTAATTTTTTTAACAAACATTTCTTTGAAAAAATGAAACGTTTCCTGAGTCAGAGATTAATTAAAACCTCACTCGCACCAAACAAATTTATATTTCTAAATATCATAACATGATCGAATTTAAGTCATTTTAATAACAATGAATAGTCACCTAGGCGTTACAATATAAACATTTATATTGATTTAAATCGCGTTTAAATCGCCTGTATTTAAAACCCATAAATAAAGCTGATACTGTTTAGACTTTTAATTATTTAAAACTGTATTACAGCAGCACACTGCACAATGCAACGTAAATCGCTATATTTGTCTTCTGTGTAATAATGTTCACCTCTCTGTCCAGCAAATTAACAATAGTAATAATAATGAACTTTATTGTATATGGCGCCTTTAAAGGTGGCTCCTCAAAGCGCTTTACAGGTTAAAAACAATAACAACAATACTGTTAGGCTGGGCAAACGATTTTTTTTTTAAGAAGTACAAAATGAGATATAATGATGTGTTCCGGCTTAGACATTAACGAAGAGCATAACACGTGGGCGGCGTAGAGGTCGGCTCTGGCTTTCCCATCTACTGTATACACTGCAAGTACAACCCCCCTCTCTGCGGGAGTGCTGGCTGTGACGAATTAAACCGGTTTCACAGGTATTTTCAAAGTAGGAAGTACAGTACTTACTAGTTAAGAAAGCTAGGCTCCTCAATGAAATCGCTTTAACATGCTAATACGTTGGTGTAACAGTCCGGGCGTGGCAAGCTTCTAATGTCTCCCGACTACGGCGAAAGGAACCCTTCTTTCATTGGAAGACAATGAACATATTTTAGCCCTGAATGAATTAATAGCAAACATGGTTTACATAAAAGACATTTTTCCAAGAAAGTTTAGCCTTTGTCACTAATGAAACCACTAAATAAAGACATAAATATAGAAATCTTAAGATTTTTAAAATACATGACTTTGCTAAAATTTATTTGAAAATAAAAACGATTACAAACGCCAGGGGAGAGAGAGAACAGGGGAGGGATGTTGGTTTTGCGGGGCTATGGAAATGAGGTCTGTTTGTGAATTATCGTGGTTGAGTATGGAGTGTTGAGGTATTGATTTTGTGTAATGCTTTATGTTGAAAATTGAGGTGGATTTTGTTTATGATAAAGAGGATAAACTGGGATGGGAGGAGGGTTTGGTTTTGCATAAGGGGCGGGATTATGATAATTGGAGAAATTTGCAAGAGTATAATGGTTTGATATATTTGATTTTGTATTGTGGTTGTTATCTATGTTTTTGGTTGGTATTATGTTTATATGGTTGTTTTTGTTGGTTGGTTGTTATTATGGTTATTAATAATACGATCTATAGTTGAAATCTGAGCCTAAATAAAAAGAAAAAGCATTTTCAGAGAGCAATTACGCTGTGTTTATGTAGAATAAGTGATTAGGTTTATGAGCAATCTAATTACTTATTCGTTTAAAATGCTAAATAAAATAAAGTTTATTCTTAATTTGCTGGACAGAGCGGTGAACATTATTATGAATAAGACAAAGATAACGATCCTGATCAGTTTAGAAATCTGTGTACGCTGTAAGGTTTTTACTTCTTAAACTTTTAAAATACACGTTTCGAATAGAAAGAAATCCTCTTCCTGGTACAGTACTGTATGTATAGCAAACCAGCACGTTTTTTTTCTCCAATCAGAGGGGTGTCAGATGGTGTCAGCCAATCACCATTCTGAAGCCCTACCATAATCTCTGGTATGGGGAGACCCCAGAATTCTGTCCCATAGTTTAGACAGATGATAGATACTTTTATTGATCCCGTGAGGGAAATAAAGTAAATCATTTTCATTTTAGGAAATTATTAAACGCTCGGTTAAAAGCAAAGGAGACTGTCTGTTATAGTGGACATAAAAACAAGAGTTCGCTGGCATTATATCCTAGAAGACACAGACCGGCGCCAGACAGGGAGAATGCCTGCAACGTAAAAGAAAATGTCTGATGAACTACGGATTGGACAGTTTCCAAGTGCTTGTACAATCGATGGAAATGTTCAAATAAATGTGCAAAAGAAATAAACAAAATAATCATTTCTTTATCATATTGGCTAGCTAATGTCCTCTCTTTGCTAGTTAGTGGCTGTGTTTCTGCGTTGGGTAGCAACAGGTGACTGTTCTCAGGCGGAAGATGTAAACAGCTTAATTTTCGTGTTAAATAATTTTTTTAAATTAAAATTCATTCTATACAGCAATCGCATATTTGGGTACCGTTTCATAAAACTTTCATGCTTAAAATGTTTAGGGAGAAATGGAAGACTGGTGTGTATTTTTTCTTTAAACTACCAAGACCAGCCATACACAGTACAGTCTACATACAGTAATGTTTATGTTCCTAAATTAATATCGTTTATGACCTTCAGATGCATTATGCTCCTCTTTTTTTTATGCTCAGCTACTAAAATTTCCCTTTAGTGGTAAAATTCCATATAAATATTCAAAACTAAGCGGATTAAAATATGCACAGTAAAGACATTAAATGATTAAATCTTTTCACTACAAACCAATGCACCACGAGTGCCCCTGTCGGTCATTTTGGCCAGCCAATCACTTACCGCGGTGGCCTCCGGTGCCCTGCGGTGGCTTGTGGGTAGGTTACTGTACCGCGGGTTTTTACCGCGCATTTTGAATGGCTGCATCTGTATATACACAACCTATTACGCACATTTTTGAGGAGCAAACTAAATTAATTTCGATTCACAAAGTTTTAATGAGCCACATAATTACAGTGCTTGATTGAACTCTGCACAAATAGTGGATCACATTATTTCAGAACAAATACATCTTCCTCTGTACAATTAAACCATTAAGACAAGGAAGCTTTCAGACCAACTCAGAGATATTGCTGTAGAAAGGTGCAAACTAAGGGCCTGAAAAGGTTTTCAAAACACTTAATGTGCTTTTGAGCATGGTGAAGTCAGTCATTAAGAAGTTACATTACACATATAACATCACTATTTTTTGTCAGTTTCATTTAAAATGCTTGTCAGCAAAATGCCTCAGAAATGGTTTTGCAATTATATTAACTTGTTTGATCACCATTCATACAATTATTTATAGTTAGATTTGATTATATAGATTTTTTAGAAAAAGGACTGCAGTTTATTTGCAGCGTACTGTATAAATCTAAGACCTTATTAGGTTGGAACTTTTATAAGCACTTCAATATATGTAATTATTTTTTTAAATAACATTTGGCATGTATTATACTGATACTGCATGGGAGTAAAATCCATCCTAATGGAAATACATAGGATCACACCTTAATTGATATGCTGTTTACCTATTCATTATCAACATATAAGCAAAGACCAGAGAAAATGGTATATAAAACTACTGAAATATTCTGCACAAAATGTAAAACTTTGTTCTTCCCATTATCTGTAAATGGTACTACAAAAGATGAGTAGCTTTAAAATAAAGCTAAAGGAGCCAATTAACCTACCAGTACATTTTAAACAGTGGGAGAAAACTGTAACAACCACAGAAAGGCCACATGAACACAGAAAGAACATACAAACTCCACAAACTCCCAGAAATTGGACTGAGACAGCAATCCTAACCACTGTGTCACCATAACCCCATTCAAAAACATATTTAAAAATATTCAACTCCCATTAAAAAGCCACCACTGTCAGAATGGGAAGAATCACACTTACCCCTTTTCTGATTTGTAGACATAGAAGTATAATGAATAGTACAGTTATGCGCCATACAGACAACACCATAAGGATATTAATTTGATGATCACACTGACTTTGCCCTGTAAAATCAATAACATATGTGAAATGTTTTACATGATTCTTTGTATATTTCTTAAACCCAAATTGATAATAACTGCTATTAAAAAAATGCAAACACAACATGCTTACTTGGAGTTGAACACTAAGACCCACTATCTTCTGAAGTATTGCATACTTATTTTACATCTTTTCAAATTACTTACATAAGCTGAAATCAAAGAGTTAAAGTAACTAGCGAACAAAAAATAAAAGTTGCATGCTCAGGTCACATACTCCTCATGACAAACATCTTAAACTATCAAAAAATCTGCTCCATGAAAAATGATTCCAATAGTGTTGAATTGCTCAAAAAACAATTTTAGATTGTAAATGTAAATTGAGATTTACTAAAGTAAACATTTCTTTAATGAGAATTTTGTAATCTGATCTTTTCTTGGTCCTACATATATCGAATCTACAAAGTCATTCTTTATGCAAAAACTGTATCATAGAAAAGTGTAAATATTTACAGCTACCTGCACTATGAGTTGTATTAGCAGAGCCTAGGATTCCTCCTGAAGTTCTGCAGGGAGATCCAGCTGAGAAACAGTTGAGACACAACTGCTCTGCTGAGTGCTGGGACACACAGCTTGCTTCACAAATACTGGTTTTAGACTCACTGGCTGAAACAAAGGAGAAAGACCCTAATTACTTCATTCCATAATCCTGGGAAAACCTGGAAGAGCAATTATTACCTCTAACAACAAAACTGTAAGAATATGTTAATGAATGAAACAAGAAAGCAATTATAAGTTTGAGTTTTTTATCATTCAGACAAAAAAATGTAATAATTGAGAAATGTTCTTGAATTATCACTTTGCTATCTTTACATCTCTTGTATACAGTATCAATGAAACCTTTATTGAGATATTTGACCAACAGAACAGTTTGAGCAAAAACCAAAATACAGCATAAGGAAACTCTTATGAATTTTTTAAAGTCAAATATATCTCCAACTCATTCAACCAAAGCAGAAATAGCATCTGAAGTGTTTTCTTGAGAACATTCTCAATTTTTGATTAACATGGACTGGCATTATTATAGTAAAACATACACAATGCTTTTCTAATTAAATTGCCTCACACCATGATTTACAGAAAACACGATCAAAATAAAGCCATAGTCCTTATTTAAATTAATCTAATCTATTTATAACCCAGCCATGCAGGGTTACTCCTGCATGACGGTCCCAAGCCCGGACAAATGGGGAGCATTGGGGAAAGACCTGGCGACCTACCCTAGAAAACCATAGCCATGAAAATTCATGGAATATCTCTCACATGTTTCAAATATGGTACCCAATGGTAGACCCCCCAGGCCAGCAGGTATCCAAAAAGCGAATGGGGAAGAGCAAGGATCATTTGCGAGTAATCCGGGATTTTATGACGCAAATGAGGGAAATCCTTCGGGAAACCCAGATGCTGATGCTGCCTGCGATGAAATAAAGAATCTGCACTGCACAAAAACACACAAGATCTCAACATGGAACATCCGTGGAATGAGTCAAGGGAAACTGGACATCATCAAGCGAGAAATGATAAGACTCAACATAGATTTGCTTGGTATTAGTGAATTACACTGGAAAGATAACGGCCACTTCAAATTGGACGACTTTTCAATGTATTATTCTGGGCATCAAGAACTTAGAAGAAATGGAGTGGCTCTCATAGCACACAAAAACATAGCCCATGCAGTCGAGAGCTACACCACCATCAGCGACCGCATAATGGCCATCCATATCTGTGGAAAACCGCTAAATGTCACGGTTTTACAAGTCTATGCTCCAACAACAGATGCTCCAGAAGATGAAAGAGAACAAATTTATGCCAAAATCAAGGAAGCACTGGAATAAGTGCCCAAAAAGGATATAATTTATGTCATGGGCGATTTCAATGCGAAGGTCGGCAGTCAGGAAGAGGCGAACATCATAGACCGGTGTGGATTGGGCAAAAGGAACGAAGCTGGTGATCGTTCGGTCCAATTCTGCCATGAAAATCATCTCAGGGTCTCAAATACATGGTTCATGCAACCGAAACGCCGTCTGTACACCTGGACAGCCCCCAATGGACAGCATCGCAATCAGATAGATTACATTCTTTGCAGTCAACGCTGGAAAAGTTCAGTCCTCGCCATCAAAACTTTCCCTGGTGCTGACTGCGGTTCTGACCACAAACTGCTTGTAGCCATCATCAAGGTGAAATTCTGCAACATCAAAAAGAATGCTCCATCAAAGCGTTTTGATGTCTCCAAGGTACCTCTTTCATACGCAGTCGCAGTGAAGAACAGATTCGAACTGCTTGGCAATGAAGACAAACAGCCGGACGAATTGTTGCAGGAATTCCAATCCACGATTATCAAAACAGTACAGGAACATATACCATACAAGAAATTAGAGAAAAGAAGCAAATGGCTGTCGGCAGAAACCATCAAAATCGCCGATCAAAGAAGAGCAGCCAAAGCCGTTGGGGACCGAGACGAAGCTAGGAGGCTAAATGCGGAATTTCAAAAGGCAGCAAGGAAGGACAAAGAAGCATACTGGTATCAGCGATACAAGCAAATGGAGGAGGACTGTCGAAAAGGTCACACCAGAAATCTCTTTGCGCAGGTCAAGAAAATTCGAACTTCTTTCACTGCCCGCAAAGGAGCAATCAAAGACAAGAACGGGAAGGTCCTGACTGGCCAGCAATGCATCAGAAGCAGATGGAGAGAACACACGGAAGAGTTGTATGCAAGCACTAGCGACCCTGAGCCACCCCACTATGACCCAGTGGAAATGGAGCCAGCTATCCTGGATGAGGAAGTTGTATGGGCACTGAAGCAGTTACCAAACAACAAGGCACCTGGTATTGACTGCATCCCAGCAGAAATGTTGAGGCCTGTTCCACCAGTGGCTATCAAAGCGATCTGCCAGAAGATCTGGGAAACCAGCAGGTGGCCAAAGGATTGGAAGAGATCCTTATTCATCCCACTGCCTAAGAAAGGTGACGCAAGGGACTGTTGCAACTACCATACAATAGCCCTGATTGCTCATGCGAGCAAAGTCCTTCTGAAGATCATACAGCAGCGTCTGCGCCCAATCATTGAAGCAGAACTACCTGACTCGCAAGCAGGGTTCAAACGAGGTCATGGTACCCGTGACCATATCACAAATCTGCGGTGGATTATGGAGAAATGTCATGAACATCAGAAAAACATCTACATTTGCTTCATCGACTACAGTAAGGCATTCGACTGCATCGAACATGATAAGCTATGGAAAGCCCTGCAAGAACTGGGTGTGCCAGCACACTTGATCCAGCTGATAAGATCCTTTTATAAAGATCAAGAAGCAACTGTTAAAACACAACATGGAGACACCGAATGGTTCAAAATCGAGAAAGGTGTGCGACAAGGCTGTATTCTGTCCCCTTTTCTTTTCAATCTTTACGCAGAAATGATCATGAGGAAATTAGATCTGGAAGAATCGGAAATCGGTGTGAAGATTGGAAGCAGAAATATTAATAATCTCCGCTATGCTGCTGATACAACATTACTGGCGGAAACGGAAGATGGCCTGAAATACCTCATTTTAAGAATCAAAAAGGAAAGTGAAAAGATGGGTCTCCACCTCAACATCAAAAAGACGAAGATCATGACAACAGCTGGAAATGGAGCAGTCAAAATAACCATCAATAATGGTTCAAATCAGGCGACGAATTGCGTTAGGCCATAGTGCGATGCTGAGCATGCACCAAATCTGGAAGAGCAAAGACATCAGCCTCACAACCAAATGCAAAATGGTACATGTTATTGTGTTCCCCATATCAATGTATGGGTGTGAAAGCTGGACCCTGAAAAAAGCTGACCGAAAGAGGATGGATGCTTTCGAGCTATGGTGCTAGAGAAGACTGTTACGGATACCATGGACAGCAAGGGTCACCAATAAAGAGGTTCTGGAGCGCATCAAGCCAGAAATTTCGCTTGAGGGAAAGATCACCAGACTCCGGCTCACTTATTTTGGTCACGTGATGCGATCAGATTCATTGGAGAAAGCAATGATGCTTGGAATGGTCAGTGGAACAAGAAGACGAGGCCGCCAAAGAACGCGGTGGCTCGACGCCATCAAAACAGACACTGGCTTAGGCACAGAACAGCTGAAAGAGAAAGTCCAAGACCGGAAAGCGTGGCGAGAGATGGCCTATAGAATCGCCAAGAGTCGGATCAGACTGACCGGATAACATCATCATCATCAATCTATTTATAGCTTAATGTAAATAAAACAACAGGAATAAAAATATATGCATGTACTGTAGCAGTTGCTCTTGTGTACCTGTCAGCAACAGTGTGGTTCCATTCCCAAACTGCACATCAGTGTAACTCTGGACTCCACAGTAATAAGTGGCCACATCTGAGAGCTGGACCTAGGAAATTTTCAGGGTGAAATGGCTGTATATTTTCTTCACTGTGAAACGGGTCGTGTTGTCAAATTCATTGTAGAAAGTGGCTTTATCTGACTTCCCAAATGAAGTCAGGACATATCTGGGAGGCTGACCCAGGACCTGTTTGAACCAAACCCAGTTTATTTCTTCTGTGAAAATAAAACACTCCAGAGAGACAGAGTCTCCGAGCCCCACTGTCACTGAGAGATGAGGCTGATGAACTACATTTTCAGGAATGACACCTGGAACACAGAACACAATCAAATATATTATCTGTAGTGTAACATGGTACATACAGTAGTCTAGTAATTTACAAAAAGAAAATAACAATTTTAATATCCTTTTGAGGCTTTGGCTAATAAGCTTTCTGTTTAACAATGACTTGTATTTTAGCATCTGGATTCATGTGAACATTAAGAATTACCTATTGTAAAGTAAAAAAAAAAAGTATGCAATGTCCATTCATTCTGTCGGCCCCAGTCTCCTAGCTGTGAGTCTCTGTCTTGATCAGTGAGCAATTCAGAGTGGAGTGAGGTTTATCATTAGATGTTGTTCACTAGTTAAACCAGTAGTCTGAATCTAATCTTTAATTGGTTGTTGTTTAATTCCTGCTTTTAGACCTACTAGCATGAAAAAAAAACACTTACTAAGCCACATCAAAGTACTTTTAATGCCTTAGACATGTTTAAAGGGAAATTTTGCTAGTTTCAATAAAAGCAACTGAAGCATAACATCTCTGAATGTCATAAACAGTATTAATTTAGGAATATAAATATATTACACATACTTTATATGGCTGATAGTAGTAGCTAAAAAAACACATTCCACCTTCTTCATAAACATTTTCTACATCAAAGTCTTTAACTCGGTCACTTGTTGTGGTTGTTTTGGAAAAGTTTTGACGGTCATTTCAACTATATTAAGTTTACATACTTGCTATGTTTTAATGTTTGCTATGAATACTTGCTGTTGTTATTGTTGTGGCAAGTTATAATACTTAGTTTTAAATACAAATTTTAATGCCGCTACGTATATTTTTAAATTATAATGTTTAAAATCTAAATTTTTCTTTTTATACACAATCTAAAGCCCTTTTATATACTTTTGCTGCCTTTTTTCTTTCTAGTTTAGTTCATCACCAGGTGAGCTCATTCTGAGAAGGAATTCACCCAGGCTTTATCATGTAGTTGGTTTTATACCCTTTTTCCATCAGAAGATCGAATACTTGAAGTAGCCTGGCCTTATGGATTCCCTCATTAGGTAAAACAATCACAATATCACATAGCTCTATTGAGGTAGTTCACATATATGCTATTTCATACAGTAATTCCTTATAAATGCTGCAGGGCATCCCAGCCCAATAGGTCTGGGGTGTCCCCCACCCACATCAGTAGTTGAAACTGTACATCTTTTCCCAAGCATATTGTGACAGCTTGTATCTGCTTTAAACACAACCCTTGCCCCCCTACTCCTGTAGCCTCTGTCACGATCGCTAACCCCTCCTCTTATGGGCGCTCCAGCCCTTCCTTGTTCTGCCCCATTGTCTGCACCTGGTCCCTATCCCGCTCCCCCTTAAAAGCCAGACGCAGCCCTTACTCCTGGTTCCTCATTGATTTCCACATCATGAGAGCCCGGGGTCTTGCTGCGTTTGGCTCCGTTATGCTTTTAACTTTCTGTTCCTAGTTCCTGGTTCCCCTCGCCGGTTCCGACCCGGTTCCTGTCCCCCCCCCTCCGGATGGATCGCCTGGCTATGGACTTCAGCCCTTGTTTCTGTGCTATTTTATTAAAAAAACAGGATAGCTGTGCTCCTGCGTCCCCCAGTTACTGCACACTATAAGATTATTTCACTTTTATTTAAATCCTAAAATAAATTTAGGAAGGCTACAAAGTGGCTTACTAGATTAAATCTATTATTTAACGTTACAGCTTCTGACATGTTTTTTAAATGTGAAATCAAGCCTCTTTTTTACAATTTCTCCCAAAATATTTTTTTTAGTAACTGCACACCAGCTTATTAGTAGTTTTATCTTTGGGGTTTTGTCCCCCTTTTCCCCCAGGGCTAGTTAGCACACCCCCCATCTGGATATGCCCAATCAGGAGATTTATCCCAGTCCTCATTATTTTCTTGAAGGGGTCTTTTATCTCGGTATAATATAGGTGTTACGTTCACATTACTGCATTTCCCTAATTCGTTCTTTTTCTTTTTCTTTTGCAGTATATATAACTTCATTTCGTTCTGCCAAAGCTTTTAGCTTTTCCGTCAGGGATTTTAGTGTCTTATCCCATTCCGTTTTCTCTATGATATTCCATCAAATTCTCAAATGTTTCCCTAATATAAGTCCTGTCTCTTATAGACCATATTCCGTCTAACAGTCCGTATTTCTTTGTAAGTTTCATTTCACATTCATCTAATTTCTTTTTCTCTGATACCCAGTCAGACACCTCTACTAATTTTTCTTCACACCAAACCATTATCTATCCTCTGCGACCACCCACGTGTTCAGCAACCTTTATGTTACTTACAGATGCAGCCATTCAAAGACACGTACCGGAGGTAATTGGCTACGGCCTCGCACATCGTGACGCGTGTTGATGCAAAATACCGCGGTATGTGATTGGTTGACCGACAGGGGCACTCATGGTGCGTTGGTCGGTCGTAGAAAGATTTAAATATCTTTACTGTGCCCGTTTAAGTATTGAATATTTATATGGAATTTTACCACTGAAGGGAAATCTTAGTAGCTGAGCATAAAAAGAATAGGAGCATACTGTAACGTGTATGAAGGCCATAAACGATATTAATTTTGGAACATAAACATACAGTACATGGCTGGTCTCGACATACATATACACCAGTATTCCATTTCTCCCTAAACATTTTAAGCATCGAAGTCTTTAACTAACGTGATACCGGAGTCAACAAGCATACTTTTAGAATTTGATTAAAAGGGAATATAATATGGAATCGCGTATCTAAAGAAATTAATAACGATATAATTATATTCATGTACCGCAACACAAGAATAGTACACGTTGTACGATGTTCGGATCGGGTCCTATCCGAACTTTCGGGTTCGGATAGGACGGACACAAGAACTCAGACTTCAGAACTCAGAACTCAGACTTGCGGAGTTAAAGCAAGTTAAAGTTAAAGCACCTTGAATTGAACTGAATAGAGAGAGAGAGCACAGCCAGGACAGACAGGCAAATAACATACACTCCACAGACATTCACAACAATGACATATCATAAAACGTTTGCACATATTGTTAAATTATTACTTGTTTTTCAGGAAGTTAAAAAAACACTTGAATTACTTATCCAGTCTCAAGAAATAAAATTATTTTTCAAGCAATGCAACTTACGTCGGGCAACGTGTTTTTTTTAATCCAACATTGACAGCCACATCTTAAATCTTGTCAGTCAGCTCTTTTTTCTCTATTTGAATTGTGGCGATTCAATCAACTTGGGATAACAAACGATATTAGTTTTGGAACATAAACATACAGTATGTAAACTGTATATGGCTGGTCTCGGTACTTTAAAGAAAAAATACACACCAGTATACCATTTCTCCCTAAACAGTTTAAGCATCGCAGTCTTTAACTAACGTGAAATAACGTGTATAAAAAGTGGTAGTTTTAAGCTTTTCTGCGAATACGCTCGATACCGGAGTCAACAAGCATACTTTTAGAATTTGATTAATAGGGAATATAATGTGGAATCGCATATCTAAAGAAATTAATAACGATATAATTTGGTTTCTGTCAATGAAACCTATAACTTGATTCTTATGGACGCCCGGTCCTGCCAGGAATTAAAGAAAAACATGGAATCGCGTATCTACAGAAATAACAGTATACAGTAACTATGTTCATGCACAAACAGTAGCATGTTACATTATTAATTTGGGGGGCTCCTCTTGCCAGAAAGCTCTAAATTGCATTTTGAGTGCGGTTTTTGACTTTTTTTAAATTACAACCCATACATACGCTGATACTGTTTAGACTTTTAATTATTTTAAACTGTATTACAGCAGCACAATGTGCTTTTTCACGAAACCTAGAGTAACGAAATGTCTTGCGTTGTACAGCTTTTCAGCTAAATATATTTATCGCTTACACCTGACACTTGAGGTGCCTGACAAAAACCGGTTGAACAGCTCTGTTGGAGGTTTGCAGATCAGATCAGATTCCCTTCCCCCCACAGAAAGACAGACTTATTAGTCGCTATTCACTGCGACTCCAATTTCAGGCGTAAGCGATAGATCCCAGTTTAGCCAATCTTGTTACAGCATGTTACAGTTTACTCTTATTAACCATATTAATTTTAAGTGCTTAATGCCATTTTTTGACCACGCATGAATATTCTTATGTCCATATCTTCGCAAGGGAATCAGTGCGAATTGTAATACTAATTAAATGACCGCGGGCACTTTCCACCCCCTCTGACAGCAGGAACATAACCCATTCTCAGCTCAGCAGCTCATTACAATATAGGGTGTTCGAATCTTTTGCTGCCTTTTGCTGCCTCACAAAGCTTTAGAGAACTTAACATTTCTATTATCAACAAATTGTAAATACGACGTTTACATTGGCATTACTAATTTTTCATTTGAGTGTATGGAGGATTGTCAGCTGTCACTGAGAGCAGTTAATTAAATGTATTTTTTGATTCACAATCAGACAAATGCAACATAAATTGTTCTCTTTGTCTTCTAAGTATATTAATAAACTTTCAGCATAGCTTTCTCCCCATTTAGATTTATTTTTCTTTGGATTTTGGGATCAAACGTGGAAAGATTAGATTAGTAATTTTTTTTATTTTTTAAATACATTTTAGAAAAGTGTAATCTATACTAAAAAGCTGTATTTATTTAATACCACTTGATACTTATATTAATGGAGTTTAGTTGATACTGTTTAAACTTTTAATTATTTTAAATTGTATTACAGCATTGTACACATGCCTAAAAGAGGAGAAAACGCAAGCCTTCTTCAGGTGTGAGGGTCTTCTGCTCAGAATGAAACGCTAAAATGTAATGTAGGCTCTGAATGGGTTCAATTATGATTTGGGCTTGATTAAGGTCACTGCCTTTCATCCAAAATCCTGCTTGAATCCTTTTAAACTAAAAATTAGACACGAGAAGGGGCTCTGGTGAAATTTCTCTTTTTTTAATTTCTCTTTTTTTCTTGGAAAAATATCTTACCCGCTGCAATCCGGGCACAGAAGGATTAAAAGAAGCCAGACAGGCAGGGGGAACAGTGAGTTTTAAATAAAGAGGTATCCAGATAACAGTGAAGGTAACAGCCGCAGACGTGGCCTGCTTAGCCCGCCAGAGTTACCCTACTCTCCCGGAGGAGGCCCACCGGGAGATAGCGCTCCAGGCGTTCCTCTGGGCCCTGGCGCCGACTGAGGTGCAGTGCCACGTGATGCTGGCCGCGCCGGTCCTCTTGGAGCAGGCCCTGGCTTTGGCTGAGCAGGCTAATGCCATATTCGAGGAGACCGGTGGGCACCAACGGAGGGGTGCACGGGGAATCAGATGGGGAGGAGGAGACGCCCAGCGTGGCGATGCTGGGGGAGCGACGACGGCTGGTCATCTGCCACCGCTGTGGGGAGAGGGGACACATCGCACAGGAGTACTGGGCGCTGGAGCCCCGGGGACTCCGGAGGCCGTCGGGAAACGGGAGCGGGGTGGCCTAAAGAGGGGAAGGCCACCCTTGAGCGACTCTACCCCCACTCCGGAAAGCCAGAAGGAGCGCTTCACCCCACCTGCTGCCGTGGGAAGGGTTGGCCACAGCCGGGGCTTATTTCTTCCCTGCCTCATTGAGGGCAGACCCTGCCAGGCCCTCGTTGACACCGGTTCGACCATCACCCTGCTGCGGCCTGGTATCCTGCCGGGCACCGAGGCAGCCGGACACCCAGGGCACTCACCGTGCACTTTGGGGCTGCGAGGAGGGTCTGCCCTTGGTGAGGCAGGGAAGGAATAAGCCAACTCTTTCCACAGCAGGCAGGGTGAAGCGCTCCTTGCTTAGAATAGCAATATTATGGACAATCATTTGACAATAAATATAGAAAAGCACATATTAAATTTGGGAAATTTGGTTTCAAAATTCCTCATATCAACGATGCCTATACTGTGTTCCTCTACAGTATGCTAATCTATTGTAGTGCATTCGCCCTCCTCTTAGGCTGCGCAAACGATCTTTTAGATTTTTATAGAGAAATAGCGGCTGTACAGTATGTGTTACAATATAAACACTTACTGTCAACCTTTAAATCAACAATTGATTTAAAGACGATCTGTCAAAGGGCAATGAAACCTATTACTCAATTCTTATGGACTCCCGGTCCCGCCAGGTATTAAAAAATAACATGGAATCGCGTATCTAAAGAAATAACAGTATACAGTAACTATGTTCATGCACAAACAATAGCATGTTACATTATTAATTTGGGGGTCTCCTCTTGCCAGAAAGCGCTAAATTGCATTTTGAGTGCGGTTTTGGACTTTTTTTAAAAATTATAACTCATAAATAAGCTGATACTGTTTAGACTTTTTTTAAAACTATTACAGCAGCACAATGTGCTTTTTCACGAAACCTCCTAGAGTAACGAAATGTCTTGAGTTATACAGCTTTTCAGCTAAATACTGTATATTTATCACTTACGCCAGACATAAGAGGTGCCCGATAAAAACCGGTTGAACAGCTCTGTTGGAAGTTTCGTGAAAAAGGAGGTTTTGTGAAAAAGCTACAGGAGTGCCAATCGTAATCGTTTTTATTTTTAATCGTTCAATGCAGATGGCTGGTGGCATGTTCCATAAGAGTACGGTAATTAAAAACCATTAATACTTTCGTTGGAGTTTAAATAAAGTTGATGTTTTATCTAGGGGCTGCTCGCTCGCCTGCGTCTGAAGAGCGGCTTCTAAACTGTAAAAACATGTGTCTGTCCTTCCGTAGGGGGAAGGGAATCTGTTCTGCAAGGCCCTTTGGCTACAAAAGTAAAAAGAAGGCGCTCGCTCTCTCTCTCTCTCTCTTTTGATTATTACATCCAATAATCAAGAATGACACAATAAACATAATAACGACCAACCAACAAAAACAACCATATAAACATAATACCAACCAAAAACATAGATAACAACCACAATACAAAATCAAATATATCAAACCATTAAAGCAAAACCGTCCTCCAATTATCAACAAATCTCAATATCTTGTACGAATTATTTGTAATACAAACCAAAAATAGCCCGCAAACTCTCTCAAATTCCTCCAATTATCATAATCCCACCCCTTATGCAAAACCAAACCCTCCTCCCATCCCAGTTTATCCTCTTTATCATAAACAAAATCCACCTCAATTTTCAACATACAGCATTACACAAAATCAATAATTCAACACTCCATACTCAACAACGATAATTCACAAACAGCCAGAACATGTAACTCCACATTCCCAAATAGACCTCATTTCCATAGCCCCGCCCCTTATGCAAACCAACATCCCCCCCCGTTCTCTCTCTCCTCTGGCGTTGGTAATCGTTTTTATTCTTAAATAAATTTTAACAAAGTCATGTATTTTAAAAATCTAAAGATTTCTATATTTATGTCTTTAATTAGTGGTTTCATTAGTGACAAAGGCTAAACTTTCTTGGAAAAATGTCTTTTATGTAAACCATGTTTGCTATTAATTCATTTAGGGCTAGAATATGTTCATTGTCTTCCAATGAAAGAAGGGTTCCTTTCGCCGTAGTCGGGTTGACATTAGAAGCTTGCCACGCCTGGACTGTTACACCAACGCATTAGCATGTTAAAGCGATTTCATTGAGGAGCCTAGCTTTCTTAACTAGTAAGTACTGTACTTACTGGGTGGTTTTGGAGGGGGGGAGGTGTCTTTCGCTGGAAATCTCGCCCCCTTCTACTTTGAAAATACCTGTGAAACCGGTTTAATTCGTCATAGCCAGCACTCCCGCAGAGAGGGGGGTTGTACTTGTGCATCGGTATAGATGGGAAAGCCAGAGCCGACCGCTACGCCGCCCACGTGTTATGCTCTTCGTTAATGTCTAAGCCGGAACACATCATTATATCTCATTTTGTATTTCTTTAAAAAAAAAATCGTTTGCCCAGCATAACAGTATTGTTGTTATTGTTTTTATCCTGTAAAGCGCTTTGAGGAGCCACCTTTAAAGGCGCCATATACAATAAAGTTCATTAGTATTACTATTGTTAATTTGCTGGACAGAGAAGTGAACATTATTATGCAGAAGACAAAGATAGCGATTTACGTTGCATTGTGCATTGTGCTGCTGTAATACAGTTTTAAATAATTAAAAGTCTAAACAGTATCAGCTTTATTTATGGGTTTTAAATAAAGGCGATTTAAACGCTATTTAAATCAATATAAATGTTTATATTGTAACGCATAGGTGACTATTCATTGTTATTAAAATGACTTAAATTTGATCATGTTGTGATATTTAGAAATATAAATTTGTTTGGTGCGAGTGAAGTTTTATTTAATCTCTGAGCCAGGGAAACGTTTTATTTTTTCAAAGAAGTCTTTGTTAAAAAAAAGTCATGGCTCCAGCAGGATTCAAACACCCAGCGTGTGACATGGGAGTCAGGAACCTAACCCACAGCGCCACTGGCAAGGTCACGTGAGGAGTGTTGAAAAAGCCCTACAAAACATTATCAACAGACATTGTACAGCGTGTACTATGCTCAGCTACTAAGATTTCCCTTCAGCTTTAAAATTCCATATAAATATTCAATACTTAAACGGGCACAGTAAAGACATTAAATATACATATACATACTGTATACAGTACAGTTTGCATACATGTTTATGTTCCTAAATCAATCTCTTTTATGAGCATGTGAAAGGCAGATTCTCAAAAATTACTGTACTTTGTATGATTGGAAACAAATGCTTGATTGCGAAATGCTGTGGTGTTACTTTTACAAAGATGGTCAATGAAAAAAAGAATGTGGACCAGGGCAATACTTTGAGTTTACAGCTTGTCCAAGGTCATTCATTATTAATACTATTAGTAATATCTTCGTTAAAGACTTTGATGGCGACAGCTCAAACATGAGAGGTTGAGCTTTATTAGCTCCACCTTGCGGAAATTCCGGATACTATTATTTTACTTGCGGTACTATAGGAGAATTTACAGTAACTCGCGGTAGACTGCGTAAAGTGCACGGCAAAATAATGCAGTATCGCCCGCTTGTTTTGAATGGCTGCATCTGTACAGTATCACACGAACCAAGTTCTTTTCCTTTAGCTTTAACTTACCAAGTTACCGTCCCCAGCTCCACTGCACGTACAGCTCAGGTTACCACCCTGAGATCACAGCTTCTCCGCAACAACTAAAGAGAACACAGCCTACAACAAATACAAGGTGCATCAGTCCTGGGTTTACTGGGCTTACCACACTAACCGGGCGGAATGCTTTTTCTCAGCAATTCCTCTATCTCGACCCCACCATCCTCTGCCAGTTTCTTTCAACTGGGAGACTACATCCAGTATCTTTCAACTGGGAAAACACATCCAGTATCTTTCAACTGGGAAAACAGCCGGCACACTTATCAGACGTCTACCAACACATACACCATAAACTCATTATTTTGTACTCGCTTCAGCTTCAGAAAAACCCTCGACAGCATCATGGAGAGGATAAGGGACTTTTTAGAAAAGAGGAGTCCTTACCTCTTTTTAGAAGCGGCCGCCTAGCTTTTCCTCTCCACCTCTCTGTCAGATTTCCCTCAGCTGGGAGTACCCTGCTAACAGTGCCAAATTGTAGTGTCAAACAAATTACAAAGTTCAGGTGTCTGTGAAGCAGAAGTCTCTTTATTCATATGCATATGGAAGTCCGGCTTGCAACCACCAGATAAGTAACTGAAGATGGTCCTTTATACCTTAAAACAAAATGAGTTACTATAACACAATCTAAACAAATTATAAAACAGCAACACATGCCAATTAATTATATCTAAGTTGCAGAATAGACAACAGTTAGTTCTTTTCATGTTCTGGGTGTACAGCCAGCTTACCAAATATATGCCCCTTATCTTACTGACCAAGGACAGGCAGCATCTTTATATATATTTGAGCACAAAGCCTACTTCAAGCCACTAAACTGCATAGTTTGCAAAAAACTACAAAAACAAGAAATGATATTATTATCTCGCTTCCCGGTCAGCTCTCTTATCTTCTTCACTAATAATTGATATAATTATATTATATATAGACTACAGAAACCAAAATTATCCTGCAGCTAGGATCACACCTTCCCCCTTCTCTTAACCACAGACTACTTTTCTTCTAAGTTCTCTCTATTCATTGAAAGTTTCATTTCACACCTCTCTACACTTATTCTGATTTCACATCTTTTGATTGGCCTCTCTTTCTGTCCCCTTTCTGCTCCCGCCTCTCGCTCCTCCTCTCTCCCAGCTTTTGTTCTCCCACTTCATTACTTTGCTTACTGCTCTGTCTTTCTCACAGCTGAAGAAGGCTTCATGGTCGAAACGTTGTGTTTTCTTTCTCCCTTTTTTTCAGCATGGAATAAACCTATTACATGTTCCTTTGCATAATTATATTATTACATTAATTGTTAGAAATAGTTGTTAGAAATATGTGAGAATAGCAAAATTGTACATGTGAGGGCATAGCACCTATTTCATCTTAACTTTTCAGATGTAGCACTGGATGGTGTGTTCCATGTTATGGGGGTGTCCCCTCACATTCGGGGGGGAGGGGTGAGCTTTTATTTTGACTCTTTGTCTTCACTACACATTTCCAATAGTCACTGATACAGTTTTAGTTGAAGAACTCCAATTTTTGAATAGCTGTGTGGAGATTGCATGTTCTCTCTTGCTTGCCTCGACTCTGTTCTGGAAAAAATGGTTAGAAAATGGATGGATTAGTGTACTTATACTTATACAGCATGTGAGGTGATGTTGATCTGGATGTGCATTGAAAGCTGAGTGGTGCAGTGGGTGGATTGTTTGAATAAGTTGAATGAGCACTTCTAGCTTTTGTCCATTCTTCCTCTGCAGTATATAAGTCTATGCTTAGACTTATACATGAAAACAAACTGTCTTTTCCACGCTGAATGGGTATGAATCCATCAATACAGAAGAAATGTCAATTTATTTTTAACATATTTAGCTCCTTTTACATGTCAGTGTAATGTTTACTCTGGTATGTGACCAACCAACTATATCCACAGCTCATAAAGAAACCCCCACAAACTATATTGCCTAACCAGAAATTATTTCAATTGAACCCAATATATATGTTCTTTATATTTTTTCCAGGTTTTACAAGCATAGAAAATTAATACTGTTAATGATGGTGGTGCAGTAGTTTTAACATAATATCACAATATCAAAATGCATTCCTTCTTTTTTTTTTCCACATACTGTACCATAATTTACAGAAGCACCGTAAACCAAACCAACCAGTTTAGTAAACAGCTTAAAAGCACTGTTGTCTACATTTAGCACCTCTGTAAAAGTCCCCAGGAAAACTGTCCATATAATCTGATTTATTTTCATTCAACTCCAAAACTCAGAATGAAAGAATAAATATGGATCAGGGATCCTTTTGAAATTAGGTTTGATACAAAGTCTTCACTTAACCCCCCCACCCAGGTTTAGTGGACAGTGAGGAGCACATGTTTAAAGAAGCAGACTTACATCCTAAATTATACTATTTTGCTGTAGCAAACACAAGTTCAATAAGGAGGAGTTCATTTTTATAACTTAAAAGCACTACAATGTAAATAAAGCATTTCTTTTCACAGATAAAAATTATTTTAATTCATACATATTTTTTGTTACTAAAGCACATTTCGACAAGAAAGCTTTAGTTGAATATTTTTGATGTTATGTTTTATGTAGTTGGTGCCATAAACACAAAGCTATCCTGCACACTGTCAATAAGGAGCAGCCTAGTTCACCACCTGTCAAACAACCTTTAACTGCCTAGCTACAGATGCAGCCATTCAAAGTGCATGGCACAAACACGTACCGCAGGCATTTGGCTACGTCATGACGCGTCATCACGCGTCAAAACGCGTCTTACCGCGGTATGTGATTGGTTGGCCGACAGGGGCACTCGTGGTGCATTGGTTGGTCGTGGAGAGATTTAAATGTCTTTACTGTTCACGTTTTAGTATTGAATATTTTTATGGAATTTTACCACTAAAGGGAAATTTTAGTAGTTGAGCATAAAAGAATAGGAGCATAACGCATGTGAAGGCCATAAACGATATTAATTTTGGAACAAAAACATACAGTATTATGTAAACTATGGCTGGTCTCGGTACTTTAAAGAAAAAATACACACCAGTATTCCATTTCTCCCTAAACATTTTAAGCATCAAAGTCTTTAACTAACGTGAAATAACATGTATATAAAAAGTGGTAGTTTTAAGCTTTTCTGCGAATATGCTCGATACCGGAGTAAACAATTATACTTTTAGAATTTGATTAATAGGGAATATAATATGGAATCGCATATCTAAAGAAATTAATAACGATATAATTATATTCATAATCATAATAATAATAATAATAATAATAAACTTTATTTTATATAGCGCCTTTAAAGGTGGCTTCTCAAAGCGCTTTACAGGATGACAATAACAATAAATAAGAAGAATACAACAATAAATAAGAAGAATACACAAGATAAGACACAATTACAATTACAACAATACAACAATAACAATAGAGGAGACCGTGGAAGGTGGTACTAAGAAGAGCAGAGGGGTGAAGAATGGGACCAGTTAAAAAAAGGCTTTTCTGAAGAAGACGGTTTTGAGTCTGGATTTGAAGGAGTTTAGAGAAGGTGACTCTCTGATATCCTTGGGCAAAGAGTTCCAGAGCTTGGGGGCATAACAGGAGAAGGCCCTGTCACCCATACAATGTAGACGGGCTTGGGGGACAGTAAGGAGGGCAGAGTTTGAAGAGCGGAGGTTGTGAGGTGGGGAGTACGGCGATAATAGTTCAGACAGGTATTGAGGTGCCAAGCCATTTAGAGCCTTATAGGTGAACATGAGGATTTTAAAGTCTACACGGAATTTGACCGGAAGCCAGTGCAAGGACTCCAGGATAGGAGTAATGTGAACACTTGCACTAGACCTGGTCAGGATTCTGGCTGCTGAATTTTGGACATACTGCAGTTTGTTCAGGGTAGATTTAGATACCCCAGCAAGTAGAGCATAGCAGTAGTCAATTCGAGAGAACACAAATATGTTGATCAGCTTTTCAGCCACAGTTAATGATAGTATAGGGCGTAGTCTTGCGATATTTCTAAGGTGAAAAAAAGATGTTTTGACAGTATGCTGCACATGTGGGTCGAATGTTAAGCCAGAATCGAATATAACCCCAAGGTTTTTCAATTTAGATTGAAGCTCAAGTACAGAGCCATCTACAGATAGGGTTACAGGACTGGCTTTACGAAGTTGATGGGGGGTACCAATAAGCATGACTTCAGTCTTGTCGCAGTTAAGATGAAGGAAGTTTTGAGTCATCCAAATTTTTATGTCAGAGATGCAATTAGATAGAATAGAGACAGCCACATCAGTGTCAGGTTTGGTATGGATGTATATTTGAGTATCGTCAGCGTAAAAATGAAAGCTGAGGCCATGTGATCTTAAAAGCTGACCAAGTGGGAACATGTAAATGCTGAAGAGCAAGGGGCCCAGTATTGAGCCCTGGGGGACACCAGACTTGACAAGACCAATTTTAGACCTCTACCCATTGAGAGAGACAAAGTGACAGCAATCAGTGAGGTAAGATTTAAACCATTTGAGGGCAGTGTCAGAAACCAAACACAGTCTCGAGACGAGAAAGTAAGATGTTATGGTCAACAGTGTCAAAGGCAGCACTGAGATCAAGAAGGATGAGTATGGAAAGAGAACCAGAATCAGAAGCTATAAGGAGATCGTTGGTGACTTTGACCAGGGCAGTTTCTGTGCTGTGAAGTTGACGGAAGCCAGATTGGAGGGGTTCGAAAAGGTTGTTTGTCATGAGGTGGTTATGTAACTGAAGTGTGACAGCACGTTCTAGAATTTTAGAGAGAAAGGGTAAGTTGGAGATGGGGCGAAAGTTGTTAAGATTGTCGAGAGCCATGTTAGGCTTTTTTGGCACGGGGGTAATGGCAGCAGTTTTGAGGAACGTTGGTACAATGCCAGTGCTCATGGATTCATGTATAATATTGAGGACAATGGGACAGAGAGAAGAGAAACAGAACTGGAATAAAGTGGTGGGAATGGGATCTAAAATAGATGTGGTGGGTTTCATGCGTGTAACTAGTTTGTTTAGGGATGCTGAGTCAAGAAGAGAGAAGCTGGAGAGATGGGAACCAGAGAAGTTGGATGAGGAGGGAGGAGGTATGGAAATGATATGTGTAGTGGAGAGAATCTGATGCCGGATGTTGTCAATCTTAGAACTAAATAAATCTAAGAATGTGTTGCAAAGTTGTGATGAGGCAGGTAATGTGGTAGGGCAGTTTGGCTTGAGCAGTCTGTTGATGGTGGAGAAAAGATGTCTGGGGTTGTTTTGGTGATTTTCAATGATGTGAGAGAAGTAGGTGTATCTAGCAGACTCTATAGTAACCTTATATTCAGATACGTAATCTCTCCAAACCTGATAATGTACATGTAGGCCGGAAAGACGCCACCGACGCTCAAGTTTGCGAGAGGCTGCCTTCATGGATCGCAGATGGTCATTGTACCAGGGGGCAGGGCGAGAGAAAGAGATGGTTCGAGTTTTTAAAGGAGCAAAGGTGTCAAGGTTAGATAAAAGAGCATTGTCAAGTAACTGTATTTTGTCCTCTAGAGGGTCAGAGGAAGAGAAACAGGATAAGGAGGACAGAACAGAATTTTCAAACCTTGGGTGATCAATTGATCGCCAGTTGCGGAAATTTACAGAGCGTGGGGAGGAGGTGTTAGAAACAGGTAATTCATGTACTGCAACACAAACATTAGTACTGTATACGTACACGACGCATCAGTGAAAAACCGGAGGTTTAAAAAAGAGAATTAGCTCACTGATACTGTAGTTTTCTGTGGGGAAACTGTGTGAACATTCTCACAAGTTGTGGTCTGCGCCAAGCACATTTCCTGGCCTACTGTGTTTTAAAGAAGATGGGAGTTTTTTTAAATACATTTCAGAAAAGTCCATACTGAAAAGCTGTATTTTACTGTATGTTATACATACAACATACAACTGTATGTTGTATGCTGCAACCAGTCCATCCCCAGGATACAGTCCTCGCGGACTGGGGCAAGGTAGAAGGGGTGTTTCACCCTCGCAGCCCCAAAGTGCATGGTGAGCGCCCTGGGGGTCCGGCTGCCTTGGTGCCCGGCTGGACACCAGGCCGCAGCAGGGTGATGATTAAACCAGTGTAGTGTGCTCTCATGAGGCACCAGTTCTGTAGGGGTTTGGGCATTTACTGGGACAATTATTAATTGTGGCAGTAAATCACAAAATTGATTCTTTTAATGGCCTTAGAATCCAACCATGCGATATAACTCAAACACACAGGTACTAATACACAAGGATACATTTATTAATACATAGAATGTGCATATAAACCTAACAGATCTTATCGTGAGGGTTATCAGAATACAAAAGGTATATATTCAGTCAGTTACGAAGAGTTACATATATCAAGAGGACGTATGTTCAGTATATCATTCATTTAGACCGTTTCGTAATTGAACTTGGTTACAACTTCTACATTAGATACTGAAAACAAGTACATAACTCTTAGGAATTAAATTGATATCAACTGGTTGGGATAACAATTGAATTCTTGAGCAGTAATGCAGTGAAGTTGAATACTCATCCGATCTCTGGGGATTCAGATCTCCTGCGGGCACAAAGAAGCAGTTGCAGGCTTGTTGCTGTCCAATCCGCGCTCTCTGGCTCCGTGCCAGGCTGTGCTGTGCGGCTTGCGACGGTGCGCTGCTGATGCTTTCTGAAGACCGGCTAGTTAGTTTTGGCTGAAACTAGCAAGAGTTTGTGCACAGGAGAAAAGATGACTGTGGGTCCCAGCAGGTCAGGAAGAGGACCGGTTCGTTCCTGATGAAGCGTTAGTTCTGAATAGTGATTCAGTTGTCCACAGTTCCAACCTGTTCACGAGGCTTGCTGCTGATGCTAACCTCGGGTGGTTCCTCTAGTTACTCTGTGGCAACCTCCGCTCTAGACTCTTAGAACAGAGGAAAGTTCTGGCACACGGACACACTGGCCGTTCCGTGGTTGTCCGGGCTGAGTCTCAGGATGGTCAGGAGGCGCGCTGCGAGAATGTCCTTTCTGCTCCTGGGCCATCCTGCCCTGGAATTCTCCTTTTGGAATTCTCCTTAGAATAGTCTCTTTAGAATTCTCTTTGTTGCCTGTTTTTACCTGGAGGAACTCATTCATTGGCTGAAAGTTTCATGGGCATCAGAGACCCACGTGGGTTAGTCAGCCCTACCAGTCCCTGATTGGTTGATCAAGGTGAGATATGAGTCACTTACTCCTGACACTTAGGAATGCAGTCCAGATGTCCATCTGGCACTCCCTAGACAGATAGGTGCCAATGGATGACCATTGATCATGATAGCCAGGCTTAGCTAAGTGCATCCCCATTTGGGAGCTGTCCCTTATCAAAAGAAAACATCTTTAAATCAGCCTGCATGAATAGCTTCTCTGTGGCTGCACCACAGAGATGAAGAGAGAGATGGGGCCTCACTGGCAAGGGAGCAGAAAACTGAATTCCTGTATTTTAATAAGCCTTGCCGCTACACATGTGTTGTTGGATATGCCCCTAACAGCCAAAATATGGTTAAAACAGATGCAGCTAGGCACATGCCCCCCAAAAATAAATAAAAATAACCTAAATAACCTAAATCATTTTCACCCTATATCTAACCTTTTTCTTGCTAAAATGTGCTGTTGTAATTAATTTAAACAACTATCTCAATAAAAATAAACTTTTCTAACCTTCAATCTGGTTTAAGACAATAACGCAGGACACAGAAACTGCCCATGTTAAAGTCACTAAGGATCTTATGGCTTCTGATTCAGGTTCTCTACCCTTAGTCTCCTACACCTCAGAACTTCTTTTGACATTGTTAAACTTGACGTCTTACTTTCTTGTCTTGACACTGTGTTTGGAGTTTCTGATAATGCTCTTAAATGATTCAACTCTTACCTTGCTGATCATCTACAGTTTTGAAGTTAGGTTCCTTTAAGTCTGCCAGCTACAACAAAGAATGAGTTGTCAAAAAAGCCATCCATAACAATTAAAGTGACATGCAGAATGGTGGAGTCATTGAAATGAAAAGAAAAATGTCTTCTAGTCATTCACATCAGGCAGTAGGCAGTACTTGGCAACTATGGAGTGCAACTTTTATTTACATATTGTACTTGTAGCATTTTACATAATTAATATGTGAGTAATTAACGAGGGATTAATTCCATATGTGATATTTTTGTTTCCCTAAACATTATTTAAATACTGTTGTATATGTATACAATACATTTTTCTTAAATACATAATTGTGGTTTCTAACTCTTTATATACTGTATGTATTATGAAAATGCAGGAATATACATGGAAATGTAAGTTATACATCAAAATAGGAAGAGAAGAGATTTGTGTGTAAAGTGAAAACCAAAATCCTTTCAGCTCTGAAGTTTGCATGTGATGTACACAAGAAAGTCCCTAGATGTTTACTTTTATAAAAATTAAAATGCTAGACTTTGTTACCCAGTATGTATCAATAACTGTGCAATTTATTTGGGTTGTAGAAGCAGAACAGTCAGTGAGCACTTTTGTTCGGACTGCACAGGTGAGAATTTGTTTCAGTCCTTGGCAAGTCATGTCACGATCGTAATCCCTCCTCTTAAGGGCGCTCCAGCTCTTTCACATTTTGCTGATTGTGTGCACCTGCCCTCAGTCCTGCCCCTCCTTATATTATCTGGGCGCTCTCGCTGCTCTGCACTCAGTATTGGAAGACAGATGCCCGGGGGTCCGCCTACCATCAAGTCACCCTACATCCACGGCTTGAGGGCATTGATCTCCCTATTGGCATCCTGACCCAGCTGAATCCGGGGCTCCGAGCAGCTGGCCTCGTCATTATGTTCTTATTTCCCTGTCCCTGTATCGAATCCCATTCCGGTTTTTATCTTTGTTTTGGTACGTCTCGTTTGGATCACCCAGTATTGGACTTTTGGACTTTGCCCCGGATATCCCCCCTGGACTCCTTGGAATTGCTCACCCTGGTTACACCCCCTGAGCACCAGTTCACTGTTGTCACGCCTCCCTGTTTATCAACACCTCCTGATCCTCATTGTCTCCTCCTCGTTGTCCTTTTCCACTTACTTACAGATTATACCATCTGCATAGGGTCCAGAACTACGCAACGTTACAAGTCATAAATCATATCACAATATCATTCAGTATTTAAAAATATCAATCTGACCATCTCATACCAGACTATTTCAAAACAAACTACAGTATGGGATGGAAACTATAAAAGCAACTTCACTGTTGGCAGGGGAAGTGCCCTGAAAGAAAAATAACTGAGAGCATCATAGGAAAAACATGTACAGATGCAGCCAAAGTTCATGGTACAAACCCGTACCGCACGCAACTACGCACAAGCCACCACACCGTGCTGTGTTACGTGATTAGCTGGCCAAAATGACCGACAGGGGCACTCGTGGTGCATTGGTCGATAGTGAAAAGATTTAATCATTTAATCTCTTTACTGTGCACATTTTAATCCGCTTAGTATTGAATATTTATATGGAATTTTACAACTAAAGGGAAATTTTAGTAGCTGAGCATGAAAAGAAGAGGAGCATAACACACCTGAGGGTCATAAACGATATTAATTTAGGAACATAAACATATCATGTAAACTGTACTAGATATGGCTGGTCTTGGTAGTTTAAAGAAAAAATACACACCAGTATGCCATTTCTCCCTAAACATTTTAAGCATCAAAGTCTTACATGTGGTTATTTCAGAAACATTTTTACGTGCTCCTTCTGACCATATTACTGTATGTTTATATATTTTGTGAGAAAAGTGATAGTTTTAATCTTTTCTGCAAATACACTCGTTATCGGAGTAAAGAAAAGCATTCTTTTAGAATTGGATTTATAGGGAATATAATATGGATTCGTGTATCTAAATAAATTAATAACGATATAATTATATTCATGTACTGTTGCACAAACAGTAGTATAAGACTTTCTATTGATATGTGTATTGCTGTTTCAGTGCTTGTCGCATGACTGTGTCGGTGGCGTGATGGCTTAAGTGACTGACTTATAAGGCTGAGGACAGGTGTTCAAATCCAGCTGTCACCATGAGTTTTCTTTTAACAAATAAATATTTATTTGAAAAACTAAAATAGCAAATATTATTGGCATTATATTGACATTTTTTATATTTCTAAATATCACAACATGTTCGAAGCTAAGTCATTTATTAATAACAATGAATAATTTCAAACTGCTACTGATATTATTACTGACAATAAATATTATTGACACTATATTGAATTTGTTGGTCTCTCTAAATATCACAAAACATTCAAAGTTAAGTGATAACCATTTTCCAGGAATACTTGCGCTCGTTATCACAGTAAAAGAAACACACACTTTTCAGAATTTAATTATTATTTTGGAAACGTTTTTACGTGCTCCTTCTGACCATATTATTTATATACTTTGTGAGAAAAGTGATATTTTAACCTTTTCTGTGAATATGCTTGCTATCGGAGTAAACTAGAATTTGATTAATATTTGATTAATAGGGAATATACTGTAATATGGAATCGCTTTATCTAAAGATCATGCTTGCCAGCGCGGTGACGTCACCGCCTTTCCCTCTGAATAGCTAGTCAAATAGACAGTGAAAATATTTGTTTGTCTGTCTGACCGTGGGGGAACTGTCTTTCATTGGAAGGTACGCTTATTCTACTCTGAGAATGTGGGGGGGAGGAAAAGTGCCCATGTTCTTTTCACTAATAAGCTTGTGTTAACAAAAACTACAGTATGCTTAAGAGTTGTTAAACCGGTTATTTATTTATTTTTCGGAACAGCCAGCCGGCTGTGCCTGCTAGAGCGCCACAATTCACACTCAACCACATCACAGAGCACAGATCAGTCCCAGTGTGTGAGATATTGCTGTTTGATCTGTGCTATATCTTTGATCTGAGCTTTAATAGAGAACTTATCTCTATTAATATAACTATCGAGTGGTATTAAACTTTTTTGTATAGATGACACTTTTCTAAAATGTATTTAAAAATAAAAATGATTACAATTGGCACACCTGTAGCTTTTTCACGAAACCTCCTAGAGTTACGAAAACACTTGCTGTGTGTACAAAGTAAATTGTGACTGTTTTCACAGCCTTCACTATGTCGTTTTTAAGCCATTTTTTTACCACGCTCGAATATTCTTCTGTCCATATCTTTGGAAGGGGAAACACAGAAAGCCTTCAAACCAAATGCATTTTAAAGACCACGACTTGTGAAAATTCAGTGAGCTAATTCTCTTTTTTAAACCTCCAGTTTTTCATCGATGCATAATTACCCACTAACTGGAACCGGAGGGACCGCTGTGTACGTACGTTCACAACACAAGAAATACTGCTCAATATGGCTTCGTGCGAAAAACCCATATATCACCATAGGAAGCAGAACAGCGCAGCCTGAAATGGCCGAAACATTGTGTTGTCTTTCTTCTCTTTTCAGCATGGAATAAACCTATTACTTGTTCCTTTGCAGCCTAAATGCTGTGTAGCGGAAATGCTTGTTAATAAGACAGAATTAAGTGTTGCTGTGCTTTCCCAAGTGAGGCCCCATCTCTCTCTTCATCTCTGTGGTGCAGCCACAGAGAAGCTATTCATGCAGGCTGATTTAAGGTTTTCTTTTGATAAGGGACAGCTCCCAAATGGGGATGCACTTAGCTAAGCCTGGCTATCATGATCAATGGTCATCCATTGGCGCCTATCTGTCTAGGGAGTGCCAGATGGACATCTGGACTGCATTCCTAAGTGTCAGGAGTAAGTGACTCATATCTCACCTTGATCAACCAATCAGGGACTGGTAGGGCCGAGTAACCCACGTGGGTGTCTGATGCCCATGAAACTTTCAGCCAATGAACTACCTGAAGTTTCTCCAGGTAAAAACAGGCAACACAGAGAGCCTGAGAAGAATTCCAAAAAAAGAACAATTCCAGGAGCAGAAAGGCTCCCAAGGCCAGGACATTCTCGCAGTGTGCCTCCTGACCATCCTGAGACTCAGCCCGGACAACCACGTAACGGCCAGTGTGTCCGAATGCCAGAACTTTCCTTTGTTCTAAGAGTCGAGAGCGGAGGTTGCCACAAGTAACCAAAGGATCCACCCAAGGTTAGCACCAGCAGCAAGCCTCGTGAACAGGTCGGAACTGTGGACAGCTGAATCAGTATTCAGAACTAGCGCTTCATCAGGAACGAACCGGTCCTCTTCCTGACATGCTGGGACCCACAGTCACTTTTCTCCTGTGCACAAACTTCGCTAGTTAAAGCCAACACTAACTAGCCGGTCTTCAGAGAGCAACGCAGCAGGAACCTCTCCAGCCGCACCGAGCACTGCTTGGCACCGAGCCAGAGAGCGTGGATTGGACGGCAACAAGCCTGCAATTGTTTCTTTGTGCCCACAAGAGATCTGAATCCACAGAGATTGGATGAGTACTTCACTGCATTACAGATTGAGAATTCAATTGTTATCCCAACCAGTTGATATCAATTTAATTCCTAAGAGTTATGTACTTGTTTTCAGTATCTAATGTAGAAGTTGTAACCAAGTTCAATTACGAAACGGTCTAAATGAATGATATACTGAACATACGTTCTCTTGATATGTGTAACTCTTCGTAACTGAATGAATATATATCTTTGTATTCTGATGACCCTCACGATAAGATCTGTTAGGTTTACATGCACATTCTATGTATTAATAAATGTATCCTTGTGTATTAGTACCTGTGTGTGTGCGTTGTTTGAGTTATATCGCATGGTTGGATTATAAGGCCATTAAAAGAATCATTTTGTGACTTACTGCTACAATTAATAATTGTCCCAGTAAATGCCCAAACCCCTACAGAACTGGTGCCTCGTGAGAGCACACTACAGCTGTATGCGGCTACCCACCTGTATTAAACCTTTTTCACGCAATAGTTTAAACTAAGTGGAAAGTGCTATGAGGAAAAAAAGTCTCAGCAGGAGCACATCTGCAATAGAAAGCAACCGGTTTGACATGTACCAAAAGTGTGAGCTCATTTGCAAGGCTATTAAGGTTGATTGAGTTACTGTAACAATCCGGCTGTGACGAGTTTCTACTGTCTCCTGACTGTCTTGGGCGAAAGGAACCTGTCTTTCATTGGAAGACAATTAACCTATTCTACTCGTATATGAGAATATAATATAAATACACCAAGGGATTTGGCTGAGTTCACATTACAAAAAAATCTGCGAGCCTGCACTACAGCGACTATAGTATGTTTATATACTGCACTTCATAAAAAGTTACTGTATAATGTTTTATCCTTTTCTAAGAATACCTACAATAGTAAAAAAACACTTTCTGTTATTGTAAAAAAAACTTGGAAAACAATGGAAATTGGAACTTTCATGGACTGTAAAGTAGCATGCTGCACCCAGGCGGTTCAAAGCCCGATTGATGCATTACTTTCATTTTTTTTCTAACATAGCCGAATATATAAAAATAGCCCACTATTACAGCTTGTCTTCACACCTGAAGAAGGCTTCACAGCCGAAATGTGTTTTCTCTCTTCTCTTTTCAGCATGGAATAAACCTATTGCTTGTTCCTTCTATATTTTGTCTTAATTTACATTTCTGCAATGAGTAATTTCACTTTAAATTTGGATTAAGAAAAATATTTCATACATACTGTATTGTTGTAGTGGGTTTGAAATCATGCAGTCTCATACTGTATATACAGTATATTTATACAGTATACAATCACACTTCTGTTCATAGTTCATATTTATATTCCTATATTAATATCGTTTATGACGTTCAGAAACGTTATGCTCCTCTTATTTTTATGTTCAGCTACCAACATTTCCTTTAGTTGTAAAATTTCATATTAATATTCACTATTAAGTGGATTTGAACATGCAGAGTAAAGAGATTAAATGAAGCAATCGTTTCACAAACAACTAATGCACCACAAGTGCTACCTGTCGGTCATTTTGGCCAGCCAATCACGTACTGAGGTATTCCACGGTATTCTGCAGATGATTTCCCACAGTACAGGGTTTTACCATGCATTTTGAATGGCTACATCTGAATATCATCTCAGGTGAACTTTCCAGCTATGGATCCAAGATTTCCTTAGAGATTGTGAAGATTGTGCACTGTGAACATAAATACTACAAGCCTGAGACTTTCACAGTAGAACCCCCCCCCCCCCCCCCTTGTTGATTAAGTGATTAAATCCTTTTGATGACAAACGTCAAACAGCATAATTAACCTACGATGTAGAAGAAAATGTCCATGTGCTTGCTATCAATATGATTGTCATTTTTCTGATAAATTGAATATTTTGAGTTATAAGTGATAGATTTCATTTGATTATTCAGAATATTTTCCAATGCAGCCTCTTTATCTCAGTCATAATGTGGTTACAGACAAAATAATAGTGATTTTGTTGTTCAGTTATTTTAATTGAATTTGTGGAATTACATCTACAGTAAATGTTTTCACATGAAGCAGGAACTCCCAAAGTGAAAAGCTTGCTAAATTCTGAAGTAACATTAAGTAATTTCTGAATTTTGATTCTTCTCAAATTTAATAGCATTATAACAAGGCAGGTAAAAACTGACAGTAGACAAAACCCTATAAATGGGATAAAAGGGGTGTAGTGCAAATTTTCCAGATTTTTCTTTAAAAAAACATTTGAAATTCCATTTAAAATTCCATTTAAAATGACAGGAGATGGACAAGCATAATTTGAATTACACAACTTGATAGATAATTTTGACTTTTTACTTGCATCGTTATATCCATTTCAATAACAGATTGTATCACTGTAGGCAAGACAAGACAATGGACACAAGATAAAAACCACCTTGGACAGTATAGTGGTCCACTGCAGGGCACACACACACATTCAAGAATGGGACAAATTCTAGAGATGTTAACAGACATGTTTTTGGACTATGGGAGGAAAACAGAACAAGTGAAAACCCATAAAGCTATGGAGAGATTGTACAAATTCCTCACAGAAGGTACCTCAGGCTGGACTCAAACACAAAACCTAATAGCTGTGATAAAGTAACAAGAAACCATCATAGCACTATGTCACCATCTTATTTACATGTGATATTTTATTCAAGAACCTCTTTAGTGCAGCTAATGATTTGTGGAACTCTAAATTTAATCAGATTCTTTACAAATTAACAGAGTGTAGCGTAGTGAACAAGTGTGGAAATGGGGTTGAACCTCCAGAGGATGGTGTGAAAGGCCTTGGGATACATTCCCTGCATTCTCATGAGGAAATTATAAAACTGTCTGCACCTAGGATTGGCAGCCTCCTAAAAACACAGTACTCACTGTGTTTGTCTGAGAAGACCTTCACCATCACTCGGGACAGTGAGCCTGAAAGATCTCAGGGTAAGATCTTGGGGAATATTTATAAAAAAAAGGTTACGTTCTATTCTGGTGTAGTAAAGTCCAGTTAAGACTTTTTTTTTATTTAATAGAACCCTCTGTTGTTTCTGTGTCAGCTTACCGATTAGAAAGAAGATGGTAAAGGAGCAAGGTCAACCAATGGAATTGGCTTACTGAGAAGCTTCCAATGCTATAGGTATTTTGACATGGAGTTAAAATAAAAGAGTAACTACAGTTTAATCTTCATTAATGCAGGTTGTGTTTATGTGCTGATCCCCTTGTTATATTAGAATTGACTCTGTTAAACAGTCAATCCCTCACATTAAGTGCCAATAAATTGTGACAGTCTTTACCATCACTTACTGCTAATAAAAAAAGCAAGATTGCAAATTAGAGTTAAGACAGGAAGCCAGATTAAATTATTAATAAGTCATTTGCATGACCTTCCCTTTTAATTTCTAAATGATATAAAATGTGTTTAAAAGGTTCAAGTATACTCATAGACCAGTTAAAGTAATCTAGTCTTCAAAATCCAAAGTAATTATGTTCAGAATGCAGATGGATTTAGACAGTTTAGATAAACTTACTTTCTATTGAGAAATGGTCTGAGGGTGAAAATCAACAGTTTTTCATGTTTAAAAAGTTTATGGACGAAATGAAAAAGCAGGTTAATCCTTTTTATATTTTCCAGGCATTTATATTCAAACCGATCACTATACTCCTTTGCAAACTGTTCTGAATCTCGACTTTTGCATTTAAGAAACAATAAAATGTAATGAAAATGTTTATTGATTTTGTCTTCCATAAAAAACAGAAGTGTTTACTCTTTAGATATCGGCCATTTTATTGATATTTTCACAACATTTAATCCCATTGTTGACACTTTACATCTGCATACAAAACCTGTGTGTCCATCTCTCTCCACTGTCTTATAGTCTTAGTTTTGCTGTGAGTTAAATTCAAGGCTGCATAATTCACTTTGTCTGTATCTGAATCCTGCAATAGAGAAAACATTGTTGAGATTGTAAAATGTTTTCATGACTATTACGTGGATTTCTAAACTACATCACATCACTGATTTCTAAACTACATCACTACTTTATTCTAGATTTTATGATTACTCTTCCTTAGCTCTATAGTATTTTATCTACAAGTATGACCATTTTAAAAAATACAATTTTTATTGTTTTTAAAGATTTTCAAGATTTGTTGGCATACATAATGTTCTTACCTGGTCTTTTGATGTACTCTCTGCCACTTGATTAAATGTAGGTGTTTTGCCCCCTTCAAGAATAGGATATAAATTGAAAGTGAATAAAACAGAAAATAGAAAGTGGAAAAAATGCAAAGAGATGTATTTACTGTTTTCAGAAAGTAGAAAGCCATAATCTTTTAAGGGGTTATTAAGGTAGCACCCCACAATAATCAAAGAGAGTGATTATTACTTATTAAACTGTTTTTTTCCTTAGATATCATAATTGTCTATCCAATGGAATACATGTGCATTAACTGTGCACAGATGATTAGCAGAATACAAATTAAGTCCATGCATTCTGCTACAGTTAGTTAATTTGCAGACAAGTGGAAAATTGGGGAGTAGTACATTTAATGCTAACAGACAATAAATATTTGTTGAATTTAAATCTACAAACACAAGCTAATTTAAGTAGATTTAATGTCGGAAAAATGTACACAATATTTTCTGCCCATCTACATTTAAACTGAAATAATTCAAATAAATACACATTAGAAACTGATAAGGACTGAAATGCATGCTAACCAACTTGCCTTCATAGAACTGTCTTTTCTTGTAAATGTATACCATGATGAAAATCACTGAAAAAATGTTTGTTGCCACCAAAGCAACAACCATGTGATAGTATATGCTGTGGTGATCAGTTCCTATGAAAAAAGGAAAAAAAAATAAATCTCAATTTAATTTATATTTTAAAATTTAATTCAGTAAGAAGTGTAGTACTTCCCTGTAGTTTGCTCTGAGGAAGTACATGTGTAAGATAAAATAGCTGTTTTTGTGCAGTTTTCAGGATTTTTTCCCCTACTTTAAGTGAACAGAAATGTCTTTATTGAAATGCTGACTTTGCCATCAAAAGTGTTTCTCTGAAGTGCTTAATTCAATTCTGACTACCGAATGCATATGCCATCTTATTAGATTTCACTTTAGTGACATCAGGCAAAACTGTCTATATACTATATATTAACAACATGTTACTAATGATGCTATAAACAGTAATTAAACATAATTAGACTTAGTTAGGACTAGAGTTTTAGATCATGCTATGGTCAGAATAGGGTTTTCTTACAAACATAAATTAACTGCAGTAGAGGCTGGTTATTGTCAATACTGTATACCTGTTGTTTATTTCTAAATCATTTAGAAATGTCATTTGCAAGTCACACATTTCAAGTTTCAACTTAATAACTAGGTTGATCTTTTTAAAATCAACTATGACAGCCTGGTGAATTTAGATCTTTAGCTTTATTAATCCCCTGCCATTTGTAATAATGTCATGTAAATGAATAAGAAAAATATTGCCTGAAATACAGTATCTATCCTATATATTTACAAAATTAAGGAAAATGAAAGATATTTCATAAGATTATCTCTGCCTCTTTGGTATACATCAAATTCAGAAACATTAGTGGTGTCTTACACAACGAACAGACAAGATTTTGTTAAGATAATTATATACTTCTAACATATTTAAAAATAATACATCTACTGTACATTTGTAATATACAGCTACATTTAAGGTTTTTAAATGTATGCACATAACACTTGATTACCTTTAAAATTACCAAAAAGCAAATTAAAATGCTGTTTAGATTAATCTTAAGAATAAAATCTACATCTGAGTATGTAATTAGAATTAAATATTTATGAAACATAAGAAATACTGTAGTAACAGATGACTGAAGAATTAATTGAACATTAAACATGTCCATGATAAACACAATGGCTGTAATACAGTGGTGTAATGAATATATTTACCTGTAATCTCCAGCAGTGTCCCATTTCCAAACAGGATCTCCCTACATATGGCCACAGCACAGTAGTAAGTCCCAGCATCAGAGAGGCTGAGGTTCTTCTTGGGGAGAATATAGACACAGCTCCATGTAGGAGGCCTAGCCACAGATCTCCTCTCACATTGATCACTCCTATTTCCATGGGTGTAAATTAATCCTGGAAGAGATTCTCCTGATCCATGCCTGAACCAATAAACACTGTGATCTCCTGCACAGGTCTCAGTGTGTATTGTACACTGTAGAGTTACATCATCTCCATTCTGGAATTGTACAGAAACAGGCTGCTGCACAACACTCCTGTTCATAGACTCTAATCCTATAATATATATAAATAAATAACATTAATATAAGATCTTGTGTTTTTTTATTGTGTTTTTTATTGAACTGTATGGGTTTAGGAACTGTATGAGTACTTTCTACCTTATTTACCACAAAGTTTTCGGATATTCATAATATGAATATAAATAATTATTTACATTATGATAAAACAATTAAAATAAATAACTCTGCTGAGCAAAACCAGGGCATGTAGGAGCAAACTCGAACTTATCATAGATCTGCAATTAATTATAATAATTTCTACCTTAGAGTGTTTGTAACTCCCTCTTAATAGAGGTTGTAATAACTAGAGTGGCTGCCAGCTTTTAAAAGCCTTTTTCTTTATCTTCCCAACTTCAGCTTTAGTTACAGTTTTTTCACTGAAAACAGGTTCTAGGGTTTTCTTTTATTCATACATTCATTGCAATTGTTTTTGATGAATGAAGATACTTTGTTTTTAAGATATACAGTACATTTTAAAATAGCCACAAATTTGAATAAGACAGAAAATATAACATTTGGATGACTAATGGTCTATTTTCTCTTTATTTTTTTAAATTGGATTTGATTACAACACCTGTTGAGTGCAAATGGCCTTGAAGCAAATGTTGCTGTTAATTTGCACCAGACATTAAAATGAACTTCAGAACTTAGTAAAAATTGTGTGACTACAATTCTGCTTGTGTGACTGATGAGACCTAATTGCCACAAAATGAGTTTCAATTAAGGAAAAACACCATAATTAAAGTACCATAGCATTATACTTTCTTTTTGTTCTTAACATGACATTTAAATGTGAAGAATTTTCAAAATTAGAAAATTAGATTATAAATTATAGTTTACCCTTGAGAGTCAGTAAGGTTCCATTCCCAAAGCTCATGTAGTTAAGGAAATAAGCTGTGCAGTAGTATGTCGCCTCATCTGATGGTTGAACACTGGAGAAACTGAGAATAAATCTTCCTTCATCCTTTGTCACCTTCACTCTTTCATTGTTTAAAAATTCTCCATAAGACATTGTCCCCACAAGATTATAAGAAGTTGAAGCCATGCATATAGGTGTCTCTCCAATGGGATTCTTTAACCAGAACAGCTGAGCTACTTTTTCAGTGGAAAAAAAGCACTCCAGAGTGACTTCTTCTCCAAGCTGCACTGAAACTGTACGATGAGGCTGAGAGACAACATTGTCTTGAGAAATTGCTATGAATATAAAAGAAAAAAAACATTTAGAACTGTATTTATTCCATGGGAAAAATTAAAATCAGTGTAATTTTGAGGAAAGTATATATACTTTTTTAAATGATCACAATGTTTGGTATACATTCATATTCTTTCAAAGCAAAATAATTAAAAAGCTTGAAGGAATTGTAGAAGCTTGTAGAATAAAGCATGAGAAAAAAACTAAACTCTCTTTAAAGTAAATCAGATATAAGCACTTACCTACTTCAAAGACAGCAAAATGATTATATATTGGCTGATCATCCTGTTGTCTCTTCAAGTTTAAGGCTGTTTTCTATGGAATGAAGGGCTTCAGTTGGACACGGGGTCTTAAAGAGGAAATGTGAAGATGAGACTATCATCTGAGTGGGTGATTTTGAACTCAGAAAAGTTATTTTTTTCATGGTCAAAAGGAAATAAAGAAATCAAACACTGTGCTCACTTTGAAAAAAAAACTTTGAGTCAGTAAAGAGATAAGATTACACAAGTTTTGGAAAAAAACATATAACATTGCTTCTTAAGGCATCACATCTTCCTTAAGAAGAAATTATAACCAGTTATTTCTGCATATATAAATTAAATATAAAATGATCAATATGTTAAGTAAGTCAGGTTAGATATTGCTTAATCAATTTTAATGATCTATTCCTATTGTTTTGTTAAACAGCCTTGAAACTGAACTTTGAATATCTGCCCAGATGTTGCATTTTAAAGTACTGGGGGAAACATGCACAGTGAAATTAGCACAGAACGAAGGTAAATAAATTATAAGCTTGCTGAAGTTGTCCCAGGAAGGCAATTGCGAAAAGGCTGATGTGGTCAATACATCATCAGAGGCTTGACTTTCCAATTTCCTCAGAAGATAAATAATGTGAGACTAAAAGAAAGTATGGGGTAGTAAAGAACAGAGCACAGGTCATTTTGATGGTTGTATAAAACTGAAGGAAATTGAACAAGTTACTATTTTCTGATGTTTTATACAATACCTTTAAGACCTACAGTTCCCTCAGAACCTATAGTTACTACAGGGACAATTTAAAATATTGTTGGGTTACAAACAGCATTTTTAATCAATTGAAATTATTATTTTTTCAATTCCTACAACATACTCAATAATTTATTTGTTGTTGTTTTTTAATGAAGAATGGAAATAGCTCATTTATGGAAGTACAGTTGTGTGCAAAATGTAGATACCCCCGGTCCAACTGTATGTTTTAGTAAATATCTAACTGAAAAGAAGTTGTGTGGTACAAACTTAAACATGACATCTTCCTCCAAATTATAATACACAATTAATATTTATTTACAGTTGTATAGATATGCAAAATAATAAAACACTGAATATGGCACATGTAAAAGTTTGGGCACCCTGACAGTCAATCCTTTGTAACACATCCACTGGCAAAAAGCGCAGCTTCCAAATGTTTCCCCATTTCCCCACAGATTTTCAATAATATTTAAGTCTGGGGACTCTGAAGGCCATTCCAAAATTTTAATTTTTCTTTTCTGCAAGTACTTCATGGCTTATTTTGAGGTATTTTGTGGATCGTTGCTGAGTTTTCCAACCTTTTTTCTGGTTCAATTTCTTCACAGATTCTGGCACATTACCTTCTAGGATTTCTTGACATTTAGTTGAATCCATTCTTCTTTCCAGCTGCAGAGTATTTCCTGTAACACTAGATACTACTCAACCCCAAAAAGCATAATAGATCCACCTCCATGCTTAACGGTCAGCAAGGTGTTTTTCACGGATGTCCAAAGGGACTAACCATAGGGAGCAGGAGAGCGGAAAAAGACCCATATGCGTAGTGGCGAGACAGGAAAAAGGCCCGGGCTCATTAGTGCAAAGAGTTCAGGAATGCCGTATAGAAACCTATGCCCTCAGGGAGCGGACGTGGGGCGCCCTGGTGCTAGGTGGGTCTCAGGACATCCGAACGTCAGTGCTCAGCCAGGACAGAGTGCAAGACCCGGAAATATATAGCCCAAGGGAAAGAGAGGGACAGGAAGGACAGCAGACCAGAAACTAGGGACAGGACAGAGAAGGAGCGCCCTCTGGCTGCAGAGGGCGTGACAGTGTTCTTTTCTTTAAATGCTTTTTTTTCTCCAAATGTATCTTCTGTGTTTGTGGCTAAAGTCAATTTCCTTTTCATTAGTCCATAGCACTTGCTATGCAACTTTCCAACTTATAAAGGCTGTTTTGAATAATTTAAATGTTGACTTTTGTGATAGAGGTTATAGCACCCCTGGGCAAACTACAGCCTGTGGGCCGGATCCTGCCCACCAGCCAGTTTTAACCGGCCCTTGAAGTCAGAAATAAATTAGTCAATATTCGTCATTTTCCACCTTGTTTGGGTGCTATTTTTTCTTACATGTCATTATTTTTGCCGCTAGATGGTGCATGAATGCAATACCAATTTGATTCGCCTTACTTAGATTCGTAGCACGTATCCCTGTACAAGCAGAACAAACCAGTTCTAAATGTTTTTGAAGGAGTGTATGATAGAAACTGCATATATTCTCTGTCCAGAGAGCAGGAGCAAAGTTGAGATAATAAGTTTATCACGCAGAACAGTTACCCGTTGGGTCAAGGTAGTCAATGAAGACTTGGCTTGTTAGTTAATAAAAAAATAATAATTTTATTAAATTTGCATTTTTTTTTCTCTCAGGTTATCATTAACCTTGAACTAATAAGCCTATTTTGGATTTTAAACTTATATAGGGCATAGGCTATTTGTAACAGCAGCCTGAAGTGGCCTGCTATACAGTTTCAAAATTTTATGTGGCCCTTGGGCCAAAAGAGTTTGCCTACCCCTGAACGGAACAGTTTCCTTCTGACAGCTCTCCAGTACAGATTATTTTTGTGTAAGCAAAGCTATACTGTGGACACTAGAACTCTAGTGTCAGTTTAACTTTTCTGTAGGTACTTTGCAGTGCTTTGTAGGTACTGCATTGCAGATCTAACCAGTTATTGAGCAGTTTTATCTCTGCTACTGAAGAGCATCCCATGATGTCACCGCCATTCTTCAATTTGTTACTCAGGTGATGAGCTGTGTTTGGTTTGTGCCAGGCAAAGGGCTTTGCATTCAGGCAAAAAAGGTAGAGTTTCTGCACTTAAGCAGAAACAATTGTAATGTTTACCTTAGTCTTCTTCTTCTTCTTCGCATTTTCCCACTTATGTGGGGTCTGCTTGTTTGCACTGATTTTTCCCACTTCGTACGGTCTGCGGCATCTCGGCAGGTGACTTTTGCAAGGCGCATGTCATCTTTCAGCCGATCCAGCCAGCGCGTAAATGGTCGTCCACGGCGCCAGTGGCCTTCAACATTCAATTTGAGGGCGGTCTTTGCCATTGATGTGTCATTGCTGCGGAGCACGTGTCCATACCATCGCAGGCGTGATTCCCTCATTTTCTCAGTGATTGGGGCAACTTTGAGTGTTTTTCGCACACCTTCATTCAAGACATGGTCTCGTCTTGTCAAGCCGAGGGTCCATGGCAGCATCTTCATTTCCATCGTATGGAGTGCCTGTTCATGTTTCTTTGTCGTTGGCCAGCATTCAGTTCCATATAGGGCCACTGGTCTGACCACTGAGCAGTAGACTTTGGATTTTAGGCGTAAAGGGATCTTCTTGTCGCATAGTACTCCAGTGACCTGCCGCCATTTCATCCAAGCGGCGCTGACTCACGTCTTGGCATCTTGGAGGGTAGTGCAGTTGGAGTTGACACATGAGCCTAGGTATTTGAACTGTGTCACTTTGTTCAGTTGGACCCCACCAGCTGCGATTGTGCCATCAGTTTGATCACCGCATTCCAGGTACTCCGTCTTCTTGATGTTCAATTTCTGAATCGTTCCTGATCGTTCGAGGCGCGTCTTCCACTCCTGTACTTGCTGTTTGAGGCTGTGTCGCGTTTCACTTGCTATCATAACATCTTCGACATACAATAGCGTCCATGGATGCCTCGTTTGGATATCTTTGGTCACTGTATCCATGCAAAGTATGAATAGCAGAGGAGACAAGCCTGAGCCTTGGTGGACACCAACATTGATCGGGAAGGTGTCTGAGTTCCAGCTGCGCAACGTGCTGAGCTAGTGGCCTTTTGGCACAGGAGCTTTGTCCAGCCGACATAGGCTTCGGGGACGTGGTGCTGTCGCAGCGCCAGCCAGATGAGATTGTGCGGTACCCTGTCGAATGTCTTTTCCAGGTCGAGAAATGCTATGTGGATCGTTTTCCTCTTCTCGTGGTGCCTTTCCATCAGTAGGCGAGCTGTGTGTATGGTTTCTGTTGTTCTGCAGTTTTTCACAAAGCCGCATTGATTTGGCGAGATAGAACGATGGTTCTTAGTCGTGCATCCAGCACACGCTCGAAAATCTTCATTGTATGGCACAGCAGCCGGATTGGCCTGTAATTGGAGCAGTCATTAACGTCGCCTTTGCCTTTCCAAATTGGCACTGTGATGCCACGTTTCCGGGGGTGCCTTTTCCTCAGTGATCTTATTGAAGAGGTTCACGAGCCATGCTGCTCCTTGTGTTCCGAGAAGCTTCCATACTTCGGCTGGGATGTCGTCTGGGCCAGTTGCTTTGCCACTTTTCATCTTGTTGATGGCGGTGGTTACTTCTGCGATTGTGATGGTGGGTACTGGGCCGGAGATGGTATCGGCTGCTGGTAGTGGAGGATGCGGAAATTCCTTGTTGCATATTTTCTCTAAGTAGTCCTTCCAGCACTGGAAGATGTCTTTTGGCTTCTGCAGCATCTGCCCATTTTCATCTTTGATGTTGATAACGTGTCCTAGGTCTTGTGTGGCGCGGTTGCGTGCGTGGGCGAGTTGGTAGATCTTGTTTGCCCCACCAGGTGTGTCCAGTTGATCATAAAGGTCCTGGTAGTGCGCCGCCTTTGCAGTTGCCACGGTTCGCTTTGCGGTGGATTTCAGTGCGCGGTATTGTACAAGATCTTCTGGGCATTTTGTCTGCTGCCAGGTCTTGTAGGTGTCCTTTTTTGCCTTGGTTGCCTGCTGCACATCGTCTTTCCACCACCAGGTCTGTTTGTCGATAAAGCGCCGGTTTGGTTTTGTGGTTCCCAGGGTGGTTCCTGTGCATGTCTTGACGCGTTCAGCCAGGTTGTTCCAATCTTCGCCGACTGTTGATCTTGGATTGGGCACCAATGGTCCTAGTGTCGCCTTCACGACAGCTCGATGTTTACCTTAGTATACCTAGGTAAGTTGTGGGTTAATGATTGTCAGGGATGAATACAGAAACACACAATATAAGATCGCATTAAGAGCACAGGAACAATAAAGGAAGACAGAAGAGGCAGGAAAGAAAAGAGAGGAGAGACAAGAGTCCAGGGTAGTTGGGACTTGAAGCTTGCAGAAGGGGAGAGCCCCTACTTCATGATCATCCAAATCAAACCTGACTGGAGCTAAGTATTTGAACCTTGTTAGAGAGAGCTTGCTATTCTGTGTTTTTAGGGAAATTGGGTTTCCTGGGTAAAAGATGCTTCAGTTAGAAACGCCTTTCCTGCTTATGGTGCATTTTTATGGATAGGGATATAGGCTTCCTTGATTTTGAAGACTGTAGGTGGGGTTTAAACTTTGCATTCTCTCTCAGTGGTATCTTCATTTGCTTCCTCCTCTTCACCTGTCTCATTCATCTCGCCAATGTCATTTAGCAGTTCTTCAAAGTACTCCGCCCATCGCTCTAGTATCTTTCTTTCAACACCGATCAAGTTTCCTTCTTTGTCCACGCGCATGGCCGGTCTTGGTTGGAAACCATTTTTATTTTCCTTTAGCTTCTGATACACTTGTCTCGTCTCCTTGTCTCCTCAATTTCCTGTAACTTTCAATTTTGCCATTCTCTCTTCCTATGTCTGCATAACCTCTTGGCTAATGTGTGTTTTCTGGAGTACTCGTCTGTGCTGGTTCTCGTAGGGCTTTGTAGCATTTTTTCCTTGCTTCGCTTCTTTCTGCGATCGCCACCCTACTCTCGTCATCAAACCAGGCCTCTCTCCTTTTGACTACTTGATGCCCCACTACCTCCTCAGATGTGCACAGAACCATTCTCTTAATTACTCCCTATTCCTCTTCAATACTAGAGTTTTGTATCTTTTGTCACTCCTCATTAAAATGATCTTTCACCCTTTTCTGATATTCTTCAGCTCTTGTCGGATCTCTTGCCAGTATTTACCCATTGTACTTTCGGTTCTTACTTCCTCTTTTTGTCTTTAAGATGGACATTCATTGTCGGTATTTGATCTTAGCCAAAAAGTGGTCCGAATCGATGTTGGCCCCACGATAGCTTCGGACGTCCAGTATGTCAGATCTGTGCCTCGTGTCGATCAGCACATGGTCAATCTGGTTCTGTGTAGCTCTATTAGGCAACCGCCACCCCTCCTTGTGGATGCACTTATGCGGGAACCATGTGCTTCTTATGGTCATTCTTTTGCTCATTGCAAAACTGATGAGCCTAAATCCATTATCATTGGTGTCACAGTCTCCTCCTTGCAGAGTTTAGAGGCGTAGATAGAAGATAACAATAACGATGGCACAGCCACAATTGCAAAGATGTGCAATGGTGTTTATTATGAGGAACTATGTTCCCAAAGTCCACACCCCAAAAAAACAAAGTGAAAACCACAAATTAACCAGAAAAAAACAACAACACAAAGCTATAGTACGATAATATATACATTAATTATGATACAAAAAAAATACTAGATTGTTGTAGGCAGCTCCAATTCTACCCCCACAATCCACCTTCTCCTAACTCCCCCCTCCTATCTTGAAGAGCTCCTTTTCTAAGTGAAACTCCTCCCCCTAGAATATTCCACTATAAAGCACAAAAAATAATTTGACAAAATTATAATCAGAATTCTGATATAATTATTTCTTCATTGAACATACAATTAAACAATGAACATATTATTACCAACAATAAAACATCACACTCCTTTTATGTACATAACTGTTGTTTTGGCAAATACTACCCCCCTTTTAATGGTATCATCATACAAATCAATCCACGCATGCACAATCCTGAAACAGGCACTACTAAGCCAGCCCCTGTTGCCATGCCAAAGTTTGGGTCCTATAGATTTGCGGGAGAAACCATTTTGCCGGTGAGAAATCCAAACAGCTTATTTATTTGAGACACGTGAGTTGACTACCAATTTTGTTCATTTCACTTCTAAAACAAAGGAAAAGAGGTGTTTGGTTTGAGTTAATGATTAATTTTGATAATACGGGAACAAGCTTACTTTGTGTGTGCACCCACAGACCAAGCAAAGCTACCCCCCTAATTCCAGACTAGTTTGTTTATATTGGAAACCAGCCTTATCGCCTTTGTTTAGATAGTGAAATGTTTACGTATGCGTGTGTATGTGTTCATGTGGATACCTCACAAGTGCCAAGTGATCTGGAAACAGAGTCTCCAGTCACAATTGGTCTCTTCATGCAAGCTCTCTTTCCCTATGATGGATCTATACACTGGCTCCCTACTGACTTTGGCTTTCATATCTCCAAAGATAATCTTAACATCATGACATGGAGCTTTGTCATATGCTCTCTTTTTCTTCATCTTCAGCTTCTTCTGTAGGGGCATGCGTGTATATCAATGTTACATTAAACATCCTGGTCTTGCAGAGGCGTTCATTCCTGGCTCTATAGGCAATAACTGCACTCTTATACTCTTTCAGGACCGCAAAGCCAGTACCAAGCATTTGGGTCTTACTACCGCTATAGAAAAGCATCATCTTTGCATTGCATTGTATCGGTACCTCTCCGTCTAATCTCCTGTAGTGCCGCTATTCCTACATTGTACTTGTCTAGCTCATTTACTTAGCTCCTAAGAGCCCCCACTCTATATAGACTAAGGATATTCCAGGTCGCAATCCAAAGATCAAATCCTTTTCCACTCTTTGGTCGATTCCTAGGATCCGGTCAGTTTCGCAACTGTTACTTTTTACAGGATGGGGTAGTTAGCCCCATGCCCAAGTGCGATGGAGGGGCTGCCTCCTTAAAGCGTTCGCTTAGTAGCTGTCTGGGGTTTTCTGGGTGACCAGAATGTTAGGACTGAAATGCCTTGTTTGTAAATACTGTACATAGAGTTACTTGTGTGTTGTATGTTTTGTTGTGAGTAGTGTAGTCTGTGTCTTGTCATTGTAATAAATACTTGTTTAACTAATGGTGCCCATTATTATGATATTATAATAATGGGTTCCATTAATAATATAATTATTATAACATTAGTATAACCCATTTTTACTCCACTCACCAAAGAGAACAAAGAACCAGAGAAAAAAGAACAATTCACGTACCTCTGATCATACCAAAGTCCAAAGTACATTATTTCAATTTTCTTTAAAATGATAATACATTATATTAAATGCAGTTATAAGATTCTACATATAGTATATACATAATTCAATACCCATCAGATTTTGAAATTGTCAGCCAGATTCTACCAGCACTTCTTCAAAATAGAAATGGTAACATTTTGTAATTTTAGTTTTTGCTGTACAAACTGTATAGCAAATACAGTACGTATCTGATACAAAAAATAATTAGTGATTGAATGATTTATTTTTTTCTTATTTGTTTTATTTTTAAGGTTTACAAAAACAAAGAGAAGCAGCACTTTATGAAAGAGGGCAGAGCAAGGTTTCCAGCTTAATGTTTTTAGCTCAGATGAGCCATTTGAGTTTTCCACAATCCACTAGGCTTGTGAGCACTGCTCCGTCTCCTCAGCCTCTAAGCCCTCACACATCTCTATGCATGAAAGCAGCTTTTGTTTTTACAAAAACCACCACCAAATCATTAACGTGAGCTGAAATTAAATTTTAAAAAAAATTTTTTCACCATAGAAAATTTAGCCTATTTCTTGACACCAAAACATATTTTATTTGTGGTGGAAAAGCAGTGAAAAATGTTTCTGAAATTATGAGAACGTGAGTTTGCTTAAACTTTAGTGACACTTGAAATCATATCCTAAAAAGAGCAGAGGATTTATAATTGCTCAACACATAAGAATGTCTCCACAATTAAAATCAAATGAACTCAAATAAAGTGTCCAAATACCAAACAACTACGAGAAAAGTTTTATCAGTACTTAGGTGCTTTATACTGGCACTAGATTTTTTACTTGTGCTTAGCACTTGACCAACACATTTTTCCCCACTCCTATTTCAAATCCCTGTGAATTCTTTCCCATGTCCATCCCTTGTGATCACTCCAATGTCTACATTCCCCCACTATCCCCTTTTTTCCCATCACTGGCTGCCAGTGATGACTGACTGATGTCTGATTCATCTCTTTTGACCTCTCCCACTTCTAGTATTTTTGTATAAAAAATACAGGGTGTAACATATTCAGCTTTGAGTGCTATACTAAGAACTGAATTCTACCATTGAAAGAAAAACATACTGTATATAGAGAGACACCTTTAGTGTTCATAAGAATTTGTCTGATGCATTAGGACTTATGAAAATGTTGCACAATATTACTATTTCTGCAAGTATAATATGCACACACAGAAACTAAACAACTCTTCGTAATAACTTTATTTTATTGTTTTATTTCATTATTTTTTTTGTATAACCATCTAAATTACTAATGCGACTACAGTTTAAAGGAAAATGACATTTCTTTACATACAGTATTGTATATTTAAAAGTAAAACATAGCAAAGCACATAATAACTGACATTTAATTATTTTTAACTGTCATTTGACTTTGAAAAACATAATAATCAGGACTCTCGCAACTTCATGTACAAGTTAAATAATTACTCTTATTCTTATTTGAAAGAACACTGTTTTTTATTTCCAACAGACATCTGCTATTCCATTAAATTATAGGTTTTCTAGGCAAGGCTCTTGTTTTTTTTATGTGTGTTGATTCAGTTCATTTGTTGATGTCTCACATCAGCATACACAACCTGTGTGTCCATCTCATTACTCTTCCTCCTGGTTTTGTTGTGAGCAAACTTCAGGGCTGAATAATTCAACATATCCATATCTAGATTCTGAAAAAGAAATGCCAATACAGTACATTGTAAATTATTCAGGTGGGTAGCTGTGTCAGCATACATAGGCTGCAAAGGAACAAGTAATAGGTTTATTCCATGCTGAAAAAAGAAGAAAGAGAACACAACGCTTCGGCCGTGGAGCCTTCTTCAGGTGTGAGAGAGACAGGGCAGTAGGCAAAGGTAAAGTAGCGGGAGAACAAAGGTTGGGAGGGAGGAGAAGTGAGAGGCGGGAGCAGGGGACAGAAAGAGAGGCCAATCAAGAGGTGTGAAGTCAGAATGGGTGCAGAGAGGTGTGAAATGAAACTTCCAATGAATGGAGAAAATTTAAAAGAACAGTAATCTGTCGTTAAGAGAAGGAAGAATGTGTGATCCTAGCTGCAGAATAATTTTGGTTTCGGTGGCCTTTCTGATGTATGAGTTCGGAAAATCGTCTTTGAGAACACAGACGGAGAGATTAGAGTGGTCGTGGACATCAGAGGTGAAATGAGAAACAATGGGCTTGGAGAGATCTTTAATCTTCACAGTCCTGACGTGTTCTCTGAAGTGGTCTCCGAGTCTCCTTCCTGTTTTCCCAAACGTAGATGGCTCGGCATTTACTGCAAGAGATACATTAAATAAGGTTGCTGGAGGTACAAGATGCTGTCTGGGTGATCCGGAATTGTCCTGAGGGGCCTTGAATGAGTGTGGTGGTGGATGTGTACTTGCAGGTGATACTGCGAGCTCTGTTGCAAGGGAAAGTGCCTGGTGTGGATGGTTGTTGAGGGCGGTCAAGGGAGCTGTGAACAAGGAGGTTACGCAGATTAGGTGGTCGGCGATATGAGATGATAGGACGATCAGAAAAGAGGGCCCCAATGAAGGGATCATCCTGTAGGATGGAAAAGTTGTGGTTAATGGTCCTGGGGATAGGAAGTGTGTTAGGGTGGTAAGGAAGCACCAAAGGAATGCAGTTGTTACGTCAGGAGTTCCTGATCGGGTTGATGGTCCGGGGGGTGTTTTTGGCTCGGGCAAGGGCCTTGTCAATCACACTGCTGGGGTATCCTCTGTTGATGAAAAAGGAGTTTGTTTGATTATGACATCAAACCAGCGGACAAAGGAGGCGCTGTTGTGGTGTGGCGTAAGGATCTATATATCTTTGAAGCCTCTAGACAACTAACTGACACTTCTGCCTACGTCCCTCTCCAACAGGACCCTACCACTGACTACCAAAAGGAAGTGGTATCCACCATTTCTCTTCTTATCAGCAGTAATGAGCTCCCCCAGGAGGTGAACCGGCTCATCATGGAACATCCGCAGGTATCTCAATTTTACCTCCTCCCCAAAATCCACAAACCGGACACCCCTGGACACCCCATTGTATCAGCATGTAACTGTCCAACTACTTACATCTCAGCCTTTCTTGACAGCCTCATGAGACCGCTGGTTGAAGATCTTCCCTCATACATCAAAGACACCAACCACGCGCTCCAACTTTTTAATGATTTCCAATTTCAGGGTACCGAATGCTACATTTTTACCATGGACATCACATCTCTGTACACTGTCATTCCCCATAATGATGGCTTTACAGCCCTCAAGCACAGGCTGGACAAACGCACAGTGCTTGATCCACCCACCCACACCCTGGTACGCCTTGCAGAATTGGTCCTCACACTGAACGCATTCTCTTTCAATAATCTATTTTACCAACAGGTCAGTGGAGTTGCCATGGGCACCAGAATGGGACCCAGCTATGCCAATATTTTTGTCGGCTGGGTAGAAGAACGCTTCTTCGCTTCCTACACTGGCTATGTCCCTGACCTCTACAAACGATATATTGATGACTGCGTCGGTGCCGCCACATGCTCCAACGATCAGCTTGAGTTCTTCCTGCACCATTTCACCAACTTCCACCCATCCCTCAAATATACGGTTAACATATCTTCCACTACTCTTCCGTTTCTAGCCATCAACTTCTCCATCAACTACCCCCAACTGTCCACTTCAGTTTATTACAAACCCACGGATTCACACAGCTACCTCCTGTACAGCTCATTTCACCCCAACCACACTAAAAGCTCTCTTCCCTTTTCACAGTTCCTTAGGCTACGACGATTATGCAGCGACGACATCGACTTCGAGAACCAAGCCCTCGAAATGTACTCCTTTTTCATCAACAGAGGATACCCCAGCAGTATGATTGACAAGGCCCTTTCCCGAGCCAAAAACAACTGCATTCCTTTGGTGCTTCCTTACCACCCTAACACACTTCCTATCCCCAGGACCATTAACCACAACTTTTCCATCCTACAGGATGATCCCTTCATTGGGGCCCTCTTTTCTGATCGTCCTATCATCTCATATCGCCGACCACCTAATCTGCGTAACCTCCTTGTTCACAGCTCCCTTGACCGCCCTCAACAACCATCCACACCAGGCACTTTCCCTTGCAACAGAGCTCGCTGTATCACCTGCAAGTACACATCCACCACCACACTCATTCAAGGCCCCTCAGGACAATTCCGGATTACCCAGACAGCATCTTGTACCTCCAGCAACCTTATTTACTGTATCTCTTGCAGTAAATGCCCAGCCATCTACATTGGAGAAACAGGAAGGAGACTTGGAGACCACTTCAGAGAACACGTCAGGACTGTGAAGATTAAAGATCTCTCCAAGCCCATTGTTTCTCATTTCACCTCTGATGTCCACGACCACTCTAATTTCTCCGTCTGTGTTCTCAAAGACGATTTTCCGAACTCATACATCAGAAAGGCCACCGAAACCAAAATTATTCTGCAGCTAGGATCACACATTCTCCCTTCTCTTAATGACAGACTACTGTTCTTTTAAATTTTCTCCATTCATTGGAAGTTTCATTTCACACCTCTCTGCACCCATTCTGACTTCACACCTCTTGATTGGCCTCTCTTTCTGTCCCCTGCTCCCGCCTCTCACTTCTCCTCCCTCCCAACCTTTGTTCTTCCACTACTTTACCTTTGCCTACTGCCCTGTCTCTCTCACACCTGAAGAAGGCTCCATGTTGTGTTCTCTTTCTTCTTTTTTCAGCATGGAATAAACCTATTACTTGTTCCATTGTAAATTATCAGCAAGAGTGAAACATTTCTAAAGTTTGAAAAGAAAAAAAATTAAAAATTAAGCAAATATTTTAAGAAAGTCAGCGTATTACCGTACAGTTAGTATTCTGTTATGACTTGGGGGTAGCAAAGTTTAGATTTATTTTTCACTGTTACTTCTACAGTACATTTCCCTTAAAGACTGGAATATTCAGGATGCTTAGAAAAATGGTTATTGCTGGAGTTCTTTGGCTGTTTGCCAGAGGGTCAAAGGATGTTTCTAATGATCTACTCTGGTTATTTAATTACATTGTAAATCAATCGGACTGTCAAATTAAAGAATAAACAGTCAACTGTTATTAGTTCTAACTTGCTGTTAGTTCACATGTTAGTGATGTGATGTAGAACAGGGAAATTGAAACTTGTGGGCACCTACTGTATGTTTTAGGACATTTAGTTCTGGATGATAACATTAACCTTTGATTGATTAATTTAATTGATTTCTTTATTTTCACCTATTTAAGTTGTTGTTGTGTATTTGGATTACAGGGACAGAATTCTTGTATTTTTTTAGGTCTGTAGTATTTAGGACTCTGGATTTATTCAATGGCAGTACAATCTCAACCTTATCAGAAGAGAGGAGCTGACAATACCTAGTAGTAACATTTTTCCATAAAAATGTACTTGTTTAAAACTATTAGCAAACATCATGGCAGGTGCATAGAGCTAGTTGTGTCCATGGAGAGTTTGAGGTTGAACAGCTGCTTGCTCAAGATGGCAAGAAATGTGACTCCTGTCCCGACATGGAAGAGGTGAATGCTAATCTGATTGCCACATCTGACCAAGCTAGAAAGGAGATTAGGAGGTGAGCATGAAACATGGGAGTGCTACAAATACATGAAATTAAATGTATGGTCTAACAATGATGGATGCAAGAGTTGTCTGACACTAATGAAAGGAAAAGGCCTAATGTGAAAAAGTATATGTACATAGAGGCTTAACAGACAAATGTCTGTTTCAGAACTTCATTATCCGAGCTGGACAGGTGTTTCTTAAGTCATTGACAAAATGGAAATCATTCAGTAACAGATCAGTATTCCATAACAGAATATACAGTATTTTTTTCTGCTATAAAAATTCCATCCAATAGCATTTCTTTGGTTGGAAAATTAATAATTTGATGAGATAGTACAAGCGAAATGTTCTAAAATGTTCTTCTAAAAACAAAAGCGTGTCCTGGGATATAAAAGAAGCTTCAATCTTGTATAACACTCAGTATAAGCTAAATTTTTAATTTTGTAAAGCCAAAATCACAGATTTATTTTGTGTACTGTTCTTATTTAGATATTTTCTTATGGTATCCTTGCATTTTTCGCATGGGAATACAGATGGAGCCATTCAGAATATGCAGTAGCAGTCTTCTCTGCAACAAGCTCAACGCACTTGAACGCAAGATCATTCAGGACACTGAACTTATTTGCCACAGTACATATACAATGGGGTTCTTACTTGTGCGTTCTATCAGTGCATGCACAGTACAACAGACAATATAGTACAACAGATAAATCCACACAATGTAGACAGTACTTCACATTACAAAACAGTAAATAATAAATAATAAAGAGCAAGTAAAGGTTTATTACACGCTGAAAAGAGAAGAAAAGAAACACAACATTTCGGTTGTGGAGTCTTCTTCATATGTGTCAAGTTTCACTCTCTTGTGTAACAATCAGGACATTTCCGAAACATTACGCTTCTTAATTTTTTAAGTATTTCCGGTTACATTAAAATATTTTTCTTAAAACTGATTTAGTTTTAAAATAGAATCACAGGCACAGCGATATATTCATTTTAAAGATCAAATAGTGGTGTCATAATTATAATATAGCATTCATTATATAATTATATAGCAAAATCACATAGTGAGCCACACACAACAAATACGGTTAATTGTTTAAATGGCTTCTGGCAAAAGTGGACTTGGAGTTGAGTGTCTACTTAGTTTGTGTGGTAGTGTTTCCAAAGTTGTTTTACAGATTTATTAATTGCTTTGGTACACTTTTTAAATGCATGGTTCGACAGATGGGTTGAAATTTTAAACATTCCTTGAATTCCCTAGTTATTTACAAAGGATTCAATGAGAAACTGATAAGATAATGTCTTTAGTTTAAAAAATGCCCACACAGCTATGAAATTTTATGATATGATAGTTAAAGCCTTTTTTTTAGAAAATGTAATTGTTTGCTCATGTTCCCTTTTTAAAGCTAAAATGGTACCTCTTGTTGTTTGTGGAGACAGATTTGTTTCATTGTTCACACAAATGCACAGAAAACCTACCAAAGTTATAAACGAACTTTTACTAAAGTTAACCGGTTGAGTTATCTCACTCTGTCCCCTGGTCCTCATTGAATCTTTGCACCCTCAGTAATCAAAACACAACACCCGCTGTGCACACTGTGATTTCACATGGAGGTGTGAAATACAGTAAGGTTAATAACTTCTGTTTTAATAGATTTCAGATTTTTTTTTAATTTGTTTCTCTTGTAACTGTTAATACAATGACAGATATTATTGCAATTCCACTATTTATGACCTAACATTGTGAGTCATACATGTGTTGTTGGTTTGGTGTATACTATTAACATAAACAATATGTGCTGTGTTGATTTTACTGGTTTCTGGTTGATTTAACTCCTACAGTATGTAGGACTTTTGATACTACCATTGTGTAGGGTAGGCTTCATCAAGCACATATTTGTAAGCAGTATAAAGTTTTGTTTTTGTGGCTACCTTCCAAAAGTTAGGTAAGAGGTTACCTTCTAAATGTATTTTGCATACTGTTCTTTTTTCTGACTGCCCCATCATCTCTTATCGCTGACCACCCAATCTATGTAAACTTCTTGTTCACAGCTCCCTTGACCTCACTCGGCAACCATCCCCTATAGGCATCTTCCCCTGCAACAGAACTCACTGCATCACCTGCAAATACATATCTAACAACACAATCATTCAGAGTTCCTCAGCTCAATTCCGGATCACTCTGACGATATCCTGTATCTCCAAACCTCATTTACTGCATCTCTTGCAAAAAATGCCCAGCTATCTATGTTGGGGAAACCGGAAGGAGACTAGGAGACCGCTTCAGAGAACATGTTAGGGCTGTGAAGATTAAAGATTTCTCCAAGCCCATAGTTTTGCATTTCACCTCAGACAGCCATGATCATACTGATCTCTCTGTCTCTGTTCTCAAAGATGGGTTTCTCAACAGCAGAAAGACAACAGAAACGAAACTCATCCTGAAACTAGGTTCACACCTTCCCCCTTCTCTCAATGACTGGCTTATATTTGTGTAATCTTCTCTATTCTCATGCAGGTTTTAACTTCACACCTTTCTCCTCCCATCTTCATTTTGCACTTCCAGAGAGGTCTCTCTGCCTCTCCCCTCTCCCTCCTCCTCCACTTTTCCAGCTTTTGTTTTCCTGTGCAATTTAATCTTCGCCATCTACCCTGTCTTTCTCACATCTGAAGAAGCCTCCACGGCCGTAACATTGTTTTTCCTTTCTTTTCTTTTCAGCATGGAATAAATCCGTTACCTGTTCCTATGATAATAATGTTCTTAATTCTGCTATCTGCATTAAATCTACACTTCCCTTAAATTATATTTATCTCTGGTTTTAGTTTTCTTTTGATAACAGCATAAGAGATCACAATGGAACATAATTCACATTCAAAGTTGAAGAATGATACATTACCTGATTGTTTGTAGAGTTATTGGTTTCATTACTGTGGCAGATTTGTGAATTTTCTGAGGAGCAAGCTAGAGAACAGAGATAACAATTTTTAGTGTTTCTATGTGTAAATCAGTGTTAATAATTCCTCTTTGTTAATAGTAATTCCACTAATTCTTCTGTAAGCAATTCCAATATACAATTTATATTTATAATTTATAATTAAAATTATATAATTGTAAATGTATTGATATTTAAGGACTGATGTTTAGAAGATAAACAAATGCATTATTCAACTGCATAACTTTGAATCGAAAGAAGAAATAAAAGTTAATGAAATAAGTCAAATGTTACATAAATAAAATTGTTTAGATTTTTTATATTTAAGACTATTTTTTTATTAAAACATTTCTTTTATTAAAGTATTTATTTTATTAACAGTCCATATTTTAAATATTTATTTGAGTCAACTTTATAACAATACATTCATTGCCCATCCTATGTGTGCATTTAGAAGTACTATAATGCTTTCAGTGTACTATGTATTATTGAAAAATGTTCTTGGTGAACTGTGGTATCTCACTTTCCAATGAGTAAAGTTAAAGAAAAAGGAATAAAATTAACATTTATATGTATTAAGTTGTACTGCATCCAAGGAAGATTTTATTTTAATTTGCAAAATTGAAACTGTTTTTAAAACTATTTAAGATTATTAATTTACACTTTAGAATAGTTTTTCATAATATATCCATCCATTTTTTGACTGATTACAATTCAAGGTTACAGGGAGGAATGGGCTCAAGACAGGGTATGCTGTGGCCGAAGCTCTGGTCGATCACAGGGCACACACAGACACAGAAATAGTCACACCAGATCAAAATTTCCAAGCCAATTAACTTAATATTGGTGTATGTCTTTAGACCATTGGAGGACACCAGTACACCTGGAGGAAACCTGCTCGAGTTGGTGGAGAACATGCAATCTCCAGATCCCAGTACTGTGAGCCAGCAGTGTTTATTACTGCACTACAGAATATATATATACAATTTTAAATGTTTAGAATTACCTGTTAATTATCACCCTCACTTGAAGATGTCTGTTGGTAGTGAAATACAGTACACACACAACTCACCTACACAGTGTATATTTCTGGTCCACACAAGGACAGCAATCACAATCACGCACACAGTGTTTGTTACTCCCAGGGCCAGGATAGCAGTATCAAGTTTACTTTTATCTGCAATGTATAAATATAGAGCTGTTCTAATAGATTATATGCTATTATTGAATTTTAAAACAAATGTATTGTTTTAAAATTTATGTTTAAAATAATTATTTAAAGTAATCATAAACTTGTTGAAAATTGTTTGTTTGACTTTTTGTCTTGGATAATGCAATACATATATAATCTATAAATTGTAACGGTGTTCCCTATGAATTCAGATGGTGTTTAGCATATAGCATAATTTAAGTAAATGTTTCTAAATGTTGAAAAATTGTGTTCTGTTGACTCAGCAAACATGCATAATAGACTTTTGATCACACATTATAAAAACTAAAATTATAGTATAAATGTTATTAAAACTACACAGTTCAGAAGCTTTAAATGTATATAAATAACACTAGATGATTTCAAAATCTGCACAAATTGAAATCAAAACTTAACAATAAATTAAACGTTTGCATTTATTAAGAAAATATATAGGCATTTATATTTATACTATATGTATATTAAGAATAAGTGATAGTTTATTTATTTAGATATTTATGCAACTCAAGAAAAGATACCTGATAGCCTTAAAGCATTAATATTGACAAATAACAAATAGTAACAAATAAGGAACAAGTAAAGGTTTAGTGCATTCTGAAAAGAGAAGAAAACAATCACAACATTATAGCTGTGGAGCCTTCTTCGGGTGCCTACTTTAACTACCAATAACAAATAACTGTACTTTTAAGAATAACCTGAGTATTTAGCTTGCCCATAATAATAATATGTTCATTACATAGTACAGTAACAGATTAGAAAGTAATTTACCTGTAATCTCCAGCAGTGTCCCATTCCCAAACAAGATCTCCCCACATATGGCCACAGCACAGTAGTAAGTCCCTGCATCAGAGTGGTTAAGGTTCCCCTTGAGGAGGTTATAGACACAGCTCTGTATAGGACTTCCAGCCTCAAAGTTCCTCTCACATTGATCACTCCTGTCTACATGGGTGTAAATAATTCCTGGAAGGGATTCTCCTGATCCATGTCTTAACCAATAAACACTGTGCTCTCCTCCACAGGTCTCTGCCTTTATTGTACACTGCAGAGTCACATCATCTCCTAGCTTGGCCTGGACAGACATAGGCTGCTGCACAACACTCCTGTTCATTGTCTCTGATCCTACAAAAATATACATGAATTAAAATAAATAAATGTATTTATCACCAGTACAGAAATTAAGTGGAGGGTTACACTTAACCAAGATTGCAATTACTTATATCACACGGAGTACAATTACTACAGTGGCTGCCAGCTATGAACAGCTTTTTGTCTTTCATCCTGATTTCAAATTATATTTAGTTAAAATTTTTAAAACAAAGTCAAAACAAAACAAGCCTTAAGATGTTCTTTTAGGACTACCTTAGTTATTTTTTTTCACATACAGTACAGATATATTTTTGCCATAAATCTGAAAATAAAACTTGAGATGGTTAATTTCTCTTTAAAGAATCTTTATAAATCATATTTAACATCAGTACAATCAATGAGTGCAAATGCCAGTGAAGCAAAGTTTGATGTTGATCAATTTGTTTCAATAACATAAGATGTATTCAGTGGAAAATGTAAAAATTACAAATAGTGAGCTGGCAGGTCTAAATGTCTACTGCACTTGGTGAACCTTGACTGCCACAATATTCATTTATTTTATAAGAAAATTCCTACCTTTCCTTTTATGGTAAAAAAAAATCAAATTTATATTCAAAACAAACCAACACACTTAGTTTTACTAAATACTTTTTCTACATTATTCTTCTATGCATGTGTGGTAATACAGCATACAAGACATGGAAGTTAGATGATGGAAAGGTTAAAATACACAAATATCAGTACATTTACATTGTAGTTTACCCTTGGGAATCAGTAGGGTCCCATTCCCAAAGCTCACGTAATTATGGTGGTAAGCTGCACAGAAGTATGTAGTCATATCTGCTGATTCAGTGCTAATGAAAATGAGAGTAAATCTTCCTTCATCCTTTGTCACTTTCACTCTTTCATTATTTTTAAACTCTCCGTAAGAGATTATCCCCTTGAGATTAGATGTAGCTGTAGCCATGCATATAGGTGACTTTCCAAGGGGTTTCTTGAACCAAAACATCTGAGCTACTATGCCAGTGGGGAAATAGCATTCCATAGTGACTTTGTCTCCAAACTGCACAAATGCTGTACGATGGGGCTGAAAGACCATATTTGCTCGAGAAATATCTGTAAACAAAGAAAACAATCGGGACTGTGTTTAATCCATGGGAAGACTTAAAAGCAAAGTGTTGTGTTATTTTCCAAATATTACAATAAAATAGGCACAATAACCACAACAGAAATAATATGTGGAACACTTCTTTAAACTATTCAACATTTTTAAATTGTGAAAATGAGTCCCAAAATATTTCTGTTGGGTAAATATTTTTTACAAGATATACTGTACAAGATCACATTGTCTGAAATACATTCACGTTCTTTGAAAGCAAGAAGATTTACACAAGATTAAATGGTGAACATAATAAAGTGTTTGTTTAGAGCTAAGTCCTATTTAAAGTAAATTGTAGATTTAGACTTACCTACTTCACAGAAGAACAAAAGGGTAATATACAGACTGATCATACTATTGATTTTATTGTCTCATAGGAGCTCAAGGCAGCTTCTCTGTTGACCAATAGTATCTGGAATGAAGGACTTCTGTTGGACACAGAGTCTTAAAGAGGATGTGGGAAGATGACACTCACATCTGATTGGGTGTTTTGAACTCAGTAAAACTCTATAAAAGGAAATCAGATGCTAAGCTCCCTTTGACAACAAAATATCTCAGTAAAAAGAGAAGACTACATCTGCAACAGATCTCCCGCAGATGGTAGTGTACCAGGGGATACCTGTCCATCAAGCCATCCTTTTTATATTAGGGTACAAGCACAAGATGGATCAACCCTATTATTATTAACCTACCTGACTTTGTTTTCTACACTGTATGTATGCACACCTAACTCCCACTTAATTAGGTAAGTAGCAGTGGAATATAATCTTGACGGTCGATCCCATTTAGCCAGTTTCCTCTTCTTGTCTTACCACTGGGTTGACAAGGCAAAGATCAAGGCTGCAACTTACGGTAAGCCTATTTCTTTAAATTTTAATAATACTTCAATTTATAAAGCACCTTTCGAAACCCAAGGACACTGCACATAGTGATAAAGAAAAAAAAGTAAAAGAAAAACAATTAAACAAGAACATACAGATTCATACATATGGAATGAAGGGCAATAAGACATAAAGCCTAGTAAAAATTCAAAAATGTGTCTTTCATAGAGTGTGAGGAAAGGCATATAACAACAAAGGAACAGGGACAACAAATGCAATGTCACCAAAAGTCTGGGTTTTAGTTTTAAATTTGAATGGAGCCTACGAGAGGAAGGGTAAACCATGAATAACAACAATAATATTATATTGAATACATGACAACTTATTTAGATAACCGATGTAGAACCTGTTTTGCAGGGGTATTATGCTGCTTGCACTGAAGATCTGGTGAGTTAAATCTAGCTGCAGAGTTTTGGACATATTGCAAATAACTGAGAAAAGTGTTAGGGAGCCTGTCGAGTAAAGAGTTGCAGAAATCAAGCCTTGATGTTATAAAAACATAAATAAGACACACAGCATCGGACATTGATAAAAATTGCCTAATGTAGACAATATTTCAGAGATGTAAAAAAGACATCATGATCAAATTTTCCACTTGGCGCTCAAAAACTGAAGGTGATCAAGTAAGACTCACAGATTTCTGACTATGGCTGGTGTGTGAATGAGAAATCCGTACACCAGCTGAAATGTGTTAATCAATGGTAAAATGCACAGTATGTTTTGACACTAATTAGCTTAGGGAATTTTTATGTCAACCAGAGTTTGATGTCATTCAAACAAGAGACAAGTAACAGAGAGGGAAGATCAGAGGAGGAAGAGGTTTTCACATACTGTAAATCTTAGTATCAACTGTTTAACAATGTTTGTATATTATCTGACTGAGGAAGCATATAAAAAAAGCAATGGGCCCAAGACTGAACCCTGATGCACACCACAATTTACTGAGGTCATGGGGGATTTATGAGTACCAAGAGAAACAAAATACTGCCTTCCAGTCTGACAAGAACAGAACCAGTTAAAGACAAGATTGATAGATAGACAAGAATGTTTGCAGCTATTGGGCAACACTGAATGATGTAGTTTATCAAAAGCCACTGTGAGACCAAGGAGTGTAAGGATATGTATACCCTCTGTGTCAAACAAATTATTAAAGACCATGACAAGAACAGTGTCAGTGCCATGATTAGAGTGAAAACCAAGATGAATTGTTTCAAATAAATCATTACAATGTTAGCCTGCCTGCAGCTGTACCATGTGTGCAACTGGTGTACAACCACATGTTCTAAAACTACAGTATGCAAATTCCAAAATCTTTGTTTTTGTTTTAAACCTTTTAAATTACTACAGATAATCTCACCCTGATATCAAGGGTATCACTTTCAAGAGGACTGTGAAGGACTTAGTAAACAATCTCTGTCTATTCTCCTGGTCTGTTTATTGGGATTTAGTTTCCTGCAAGTGAAGCCAACTTTTTAATAAGCATGTAAAAACATAGAAATTGGCTGTTTTTGCAGTGTCTCAACACTGCCCTCAGGTGCCTCATCCCTGTTTGTATATTCCACTTCTGGCTGCCCTGTTACAAACAAGTACAAAAGTTTTTTAAAACAAACATACAGGCTTTCTTCTAAAACACAGCTTTCTTTTCAACACAGTATAGCTAGATATTAATGTAAGTATATAAGTTATACAACGTGATTAATATGTAATGGTAGTTATGTTTCTTGATTGTTAATGATCCATCCTATTTTGTTACCCAGCTTAACAAGTGAACTTTCCCCACGTCTTGATGGTTCATTTTGTACAATGAATTAGTACAAAGGTAAGAAATTAAATCACAAGCTTGCAGAAGTTGTCTTAGACAAGTTACTATTTTAGTATTGTATGAATACTATTATACTTTTTATGTCTTCAGAAAGTATTCTTCCATCTTCCCCTCATGGTTAAATTGCAAACATTGCTGGGTTATGACAAGAATTTTGAATGAATTGAAGTGCTTTTTTTCTTAAATCACACTACATATGCAACAATTAAATGGTGCATGTTTTATTGGGTAACAATTTTGTTTTATGAAAATTGAAGATCAGATATATTTTATTCACTGCTGTGAACTCACCCCTTAAATCGGTATTTTGTAGTCATCTTTTGTAACAATTACAGCTTTGATCTTCTTGGATATTTCTGTGTTGGCATTGCATATCTGGATTTGGTATTTTCTGTTCATTCTTCCATGAAGATTTACTCAAGCACTGTCAAGATGGGTGTGGAGTTTTGGTGAGTCAAACTCTTCCACAGTCCTTCCACAGATTATCAATGGAATTCAAGTCTGGGCTTTGGCTGGGCCATTTAATGGCATTCACCTTCTTGTTATTAAAATGATGCAGCCACCACCATGTTTCATGGCATTTCATGGTTGAAGAGCTGTGCTCATTTTCATGGACTTGTACACTTAGCTCCTTGGTCATTATGGTGAATTTTCTTCTGCAACATGCACTGTCAAATGATGGACATTATATAGACAGGTATATTTCTTCTGAAATTATGTCAACCAATTGAGCTCAACTCATATGGACTTCATTCAAGTTTTAGTGTAATCTTACAAGGAAATTATATGTTTTCCTGGGTCAGTTTAGAGTGAAATAGCAAAGGGTTGAAAAGTTATCAAAACAATATTTTTTTTTAAATTACCAGTATAATATGTCCAGAATATGTTCCACATTGTTATTGCACAATAATTTGAGTAAATTAATTACACAAATAAATATTTTTCTTTTCAAATAAATGTATTTTTATTTGAGTTTACAACATTACAAACTGTGAACACAATTCAAGTGGAGTGAAGACTACCTGAAGGCATTGAACATCTCTGCAGGACAGAGAAAACCATACAGAGAAAAGTAAATGGTGTCAAGTTGGGCGTGTAATAAGTCAGCACTCTGGGAGTGTACTGAATGATAATTTTCAGTTATGCACTTGAATACACACATAGGCTGGTACACAGCAAGCTGTGGCAGTGGTGGAGATAAACAGAGAGCTGGAGAGGGAGATTATACTACAGAATTCTAAGTAGCATCCAAAAAATGGAGACTGACGAGGGTCATAGTTGGATAGTCTTGAAGCAAATATGCAATGGAGAATCTGGGAACTTGTTTGGGAGACGAAGAAAGAGATCAGTACATAGCAAGCTAGTCCAGGCAAAAAGCAAGCAAAGCAGATAGCAAAGCATAGTAAAGGAAATTGGACCCTCAAGAGAAAACCCAATGACAGAGTGCTGAGCAGGTATTCTGCTGGGATTTAAGTACTACTGAGGCTAATAAGATAATAGAAAATTAATTAGTGATAGAGGGTACTAACAATACCAATAATGTGTAAGAACAACCCCAGTGTCCAGAGGCATGTGAAGATGCAGGGCTGGGACTCGACTTTCAAACGGGTGTTAAAGGGCTGACTTAAAATCACAAAGTGAAGATTGTTCAGTATGATAAACAGCCCATGTTTCACCAAAATAAATTAAAAAATGGAAAATGTTAGTGGAAAATATTTTCAGTAACTTGAAATGTCCATTGTTGCCCTTTTCAATTTATTCTAAAATAGAATTAAATCATTGCCAATAATATATTATATAATATATTATGATATTATACTGTACCTCTGAATGCACAAACACCAACCTAATTTTGAAATTGTCAACCAGATCTGTCCTGCACTTCTTCAAAATAAAAAGAATAAAAAATGTATATTTGTTTGTGATCTTTTTTATAATTAGTATTATAGTAAAAATGTTTGCCGTATAGTTTACAGGTGCTTTAGACGAAAAGTCATTAGTGTTTCTTTATTTTGTATTTTTAGGTTTAAAAATAAAGTCCACATCTCCAGTACCTTTAAGCTCTAATCCATCTCCAGCCCTGTGTTCTCTTCCTTATTTAAAGCCCTCTCAACTCTCCTCACATGAGGTGTTATAGAATTGCATGTGAGGAAGTACAGCACCATCTATCTACTGAGAGGGACAATGAGGCCTCTTCTTGTCACTAACATCGTGACTGGCTAAAGATCTGGATGATCCTATTGGCCTCCTACTGGGGTTGCAACATCTGTGAAGCACCAGTGGCAGTAATACTTCCTGACAGCGAGGCCTCCCAGGCCTTATCCCTCTCCTGCAGTGATGTGTGCATGACTGTGACGTTCCCTGCTACCTGCCTGAAGGGGAGCAATTACAGGGACCAAGTCAAGATTCAGTGGAGGAAAGTGTCCAGTCATATGGCTATAAAGTAGAAGATGGCAGGCATCTAAACACTCTGATTATAACCCACACTGCCTCCTACTTCTGGCTCATGAGGAACTATTACATGGTGAAGGATGCATATGTCACTTTAGGTGGACAAAGATAGAAAATCAAGGTCCTTATCACCACCTTAATACAAAAGAGAACTGCAGAATTTTAAAACCTGGAGGTGCCCGGTGATCAAGAGAACTTCCTGCCCAGTGTCTGGCCAAGGGCTGTTGTATACACCCTGATATGTTCTCCTGCTATTAATCCTTAGAAGAGTGCACTGCAGATAAGCACTTTGCCTTCACCATATACTAGGCCTTCTTTGGATACCCTATGATCCCAGCCAGCTTTGAGTTGCTAGGAACAAATCTTGTACCCAATTCTTCTGTATCTCAGATTGGGCCATCTTCAAAACGTTTCCCGTGACTGGAGGTGAGACCCATATCTTTGTGGTGAGGGAGACCTCGATCTACCTGGCTGAGGTGGAGACCCTGGTCAGATACAGCAGCCTCAACTATGGAGTCATCACCAGAATACTCCAGTCAGACAGCTATCTGGATGGTGTTCTTTGAATGCAGCCCTAATCTTCTGGATTAAGGCCACATTTGCACTTTTCACATCCATGCCCAGCAGTCTCTGCCCAAACACTACCATCGCTTTCACGACCAGACCTTCCAGTTCCTAGACTGCAACTCTAAGAAGCACCTGGACATTGAGATCTATTTAATGTGCTTCCTGCCTCCGGAGAGGCACTGTCTGGAGGGCTGCTTTGACTGCCACAAGATTCTAGATACTGAGAACCTGAATGCTGACTGGCATTATGCCAGGATAATTTGCCCTGAAAAGGGGTGTTGCTGGCCAGAGGCCCTGAAAGGCTGATTGGATAGGAAGTCTTCTCTTCAGGTCGCAGTGGGTCTGGGAGATCCAGGGTCAGAAGCAGACTCCAACCAGTTTTTGTGGGATACATTGTGAATTTTATTTTTAATGCTTAGGTTTGTTAATGTGTTTATATGAAAGAGCATTATATGTTGTTTTTGAAACAAAAGCAAAAAAGAAGTATTAAACAACAATTTAATATACACAATTATTAAAATCAAAATAAAACTAAAGAGTAAAAATAACAAATTGGCAGCATAGTTGCACAATTGTTATCATTGCTGCCTCGCAGAACTAGGTCCCCAGGTTTCACTCAATACCTGGGGTGATATCTGTGTGGAGTTTGTACACTCTTGGTTTTCTCAGGGCCATTGGCCCTGGGGTAAGTTTATGTCTATTTGTGTCTGTGTCTGCCCTTCAATAGACTGGGGTCCTGTTTAGGGTATACACTGTCTTGCTCTTGCTGCTGGGTAGGAAAAACTTTGGCTCCTACACAACCCTGAATTGAAAGAAGCAGTTAGAAAATGCATAGATGCATAGATTATTCTGATTGATACATGTTTTACCATTACTGCATACTGGCACTTTGTTTCTTAGTTCTACACAGTATTGGACCATATCAAATTTTACCCCTTCCCTGTCTCCAGCCTCTGTGAGCTCTACACAGTTTCTATTCCCTATGTAATTTCCCCCATTGCTAGTCTTTCGTGATTTCTAGCGATTGTGATTTCTCTTGTGATTTCTAGTCTTCTAGTGATTTCTGTACCATATGCAGCCAGTGTGAGCTCTTCTTTTTCTTCTGATCCTATGACCCACCACATATCTAGCCGTTGTGACATATCCCAATTCAAGTACTTTTGGAAAACAAACAAAACAAAAGATGCTGGATGTAAAGAATTTAGATTCAACTTGTGGTTGAAGAAAACTCTATATACAGTATGTGTATTCTCCCAGTGAAGGAAGAAAACATAAATATACAGAGAGATACCTTTAGTGACCTTAATTATCTATGAAAGAGTAGTGATCCAAAATAACGTAATGTTGCATTAGATTACTATCTGTGCATTTATTGATACAATATGACATTTATGGATACAGTATAACAGACAGCGAACAATTTATGAAAATCCCGGACAGGACTATACTTCTCATATATGAATATTAGTATTCATATTCTCATATATAAATGTAGTATTCATATATTTAAAACTAAAACACAGGGAGGCACACAGCTTTTAAGAGTTGCTATTTTAACCTCCATTTGGCTTTGAAAAAACTCTTGCAATTTCATGTAAAAGTTAACTAATAACATTGTGTGAAAGAACACAGGTTGGTATTTCCAATGGTAAGCTGGTATTCCATTAAATTCCCAGACAGTCTCTTGTCTGTCTGTGTTGATTCAGTTCATCTGTTGGTGTTTCACACGGGCATACACAACCTCTGTGTCCGTTTCTCTACTCTTCTTACAGGTTTTATTGTGTGTGAGTGTCAAGGCTGCATAATTCAACAAATCTTGATTCTGAAAAGAAAATACAGATACATTGTAATTTATCAATGAGTGCAAGACATTTCTAAGTTGTTAGAATATGAAAAAATAATATGAACATTAAGCATTTTTATGACTGAGGAATCTCAAAATTTACATGCATTTCATAGAAGGATTGTCATATTCATGAGAATTAGAAAAATGGTTATTGCTGGAGAAATCCAATCTGTTTGTATGCAAGTGAACACAGTGCAAGACACTGTGGAAGCCTGTTTCCACCAAGGAGTAAAAAAAAAAACACGCTATGGTATCTCGCAATTGCGACTTTGTATCTCAGAATTCCGACTTTAAATCTCAGAATTCCGACTTTATATCTCGCAATTGCGACTTTATTTCTCAGAATTGTGACTTCATATCTCAGAATTGCGACTTAAAACTCAGAATTACGGCTTTATATCTCAGAATTGCTACTTCATATCTTAGAATTGTGTCTTAAAACCTCATAATTACAACTTAAAATCTCAGATTTACGACTTTATATCTCACATTTGCAACTTGAAATGCCCATATTTCATTGTCTGTCCTCTTGTTAATGTAACGGATTCAGGTTCTATGGCTTGTGCCCTCACCGCTCCCACCCTAGTTCATGCCTCACTGCATTGGCTCGAACCCAGGTCTTGCCAGGTGAGCTAAAGAAGATTTTCTTTTCTAAGTTCTGAGATATAAAGTCGCAATTCTGAGTTTTTAAGTCGCAATTCTGAAATATGAAGTCACAATTTTGAGATATAAAGTTGTAATTCTGAGATATGACGTTGCAATTCTGAGTTTTTAAGTCGAAATTCTGAGATATGAAGTCACAATTCTGAGTTTTTAAGTCACAGTTATGAGATACAAAGTCGCAATTGCGAGATACCACAACACATTTTTTTTAAACAAAGCCTAAATACAGGATTAATTCACAATATAGACATGAGCCTGAATTATTATCCAATCATCAGAACTAAGGAATTCAATGTTTCATTGTATGCATATACAGTAAATCATTACTTGAAATTTCATTTTAACTTTTTATTAATTACTTCCTTTGATTTTTTCCCAGTTTCCTTTTAGACAGTTGAATTACTGTAGCTATATACAGTAGTGGATATAACCATAAGAACAAAATACAGTACTGTTAAAGTGATTTTAATATAAAACTTCCCTTCTGTTACTTAAGTTAAATATACACCTTCAGGTTCATTATAAATAATTAACTTCTGGTTTTAACTTTCTTTTGTGAAAAGCATATGAATCATCCTTCACATTCAAACTCAAAGGCTGGAAGATTACCTGACTATTTGTGGAGTCATTGTTTTCATGATTGTGGGAGATTTGTGAATTTTCTGAGAAACAAGCCAGAGAACAGAGAGAACAAATTTCAGTTTTTCTTTACTCAAATCAGTAGTAATAATTCCTCTTCATTAACCTAGTCTAATCCTTCCTTAATAAACTGTGATATGAATGGAAGCAATATGATTGTAAGCTTATTATTGTTAAAGAATTTGTACAAATGCACATTTGAATAGGATTGTAAATGGGAGGAAATATATATAGGATAAAAGATTTATGAAAAGTTCCTAAACATTATATACAGAAAATCAATATTTAAATATAAGTTATGATTATTGATATGTTTATGAATGTTTATGATTGATAAAATAGTATGTCCAGCTTTTCAATATTAATCCAATAACATTTCTCTAATAATACAATGCATTTCCCAGCGCACTTGTGTATTCCAAGGAATTATAATTTTCCATTTTATATTAAAAGATTTCTAGAAGTATAAGTGGCATTTGTTTCTCACTCCAGTTTATCCGGTATTAAAAATTATTATCTACAGTATATGTACATCATGAGTTATGCACACATTTATATCAAGAAAAGTATTTAAAACTTTCTTGTTGATGCTATAGAACTTAAAAAGGATTTAGGATTATTAGTGAACTGTTTGGAACATAGTATTTTGTCAGAACATGTTTATTTTTAAAAGTTTCTAATAGCTTAGTCTGAATCAGACACGGCTTCTGATAGTGAGATGCAGACACAACTCACCTCCACAGTGTAAATTTCTAGTCCATACAAGGACAGCAATCACAATCACACACACAGTGTTTGTTGCTCCCAAGACCAGAACAACAGGATCAAGCTTACTTTTATCTACAATGTAAAAATATCTATCAGTTCTAATACTGTATGGTATTATCACTTTTTAAAATACATTGTTTTTTGACATACTGTATATCTTGCATAACTATAAACTTGCTGAAAATAGTATGCTTGACTTTTTGTCTTGGATAATATTATATGCTGAATCCAGCTATACTGTCTTGATGCTCCCTGTGAATTCAGATATGTTTTTTTACAATGTAATTTCAGAAAAAAAATCTACATCTTGAAATGGGTTCTGGCGGCAAAGGTGCATACTACACTCTACATGTATGGGCAAAGGCTGAAAATATATAAAATAATTTTAAAGATTACTAGTTATAAAACAAGTATATATCTTGCTCCTAGGTTTAGTAGTCTTACGTATATTCAGATACATAACCTTATATTTATAAGTTAAAACACTAAGTGGCTTTCTTTTAAAGCTAGCATTAAAAAAAAACTGCAAATAGTATATTAACATCAAAACTCAACAATAGATTTTTACACATATCAAGAACATTTATAATAATGTATGTTGTACATGGTAGACTTTTTTAAGAATAAGTAAGAATTAGAAATGTATATGTATGCACTTTAAAAAAAAGATGATGTACCCTAACAGGATTGATAGTAACAAATAACTATACTTTGAAAAACAAAACAAATTAAGTTAACAAAACATCTTTGGTGAAAAAAAATACCTGCAATGTCCAGCAGTGATCCATTTCCAAACAGTATCTCCCCACATGTGACTACAGCACAGTAGTACATTCCAGCATCAGAGGGGCTGAGGTTTCTCTTGGGGAGGTTATAGACACAGTTCTGTGTAGGAATCCCAGCCTTAGAGCTTCTCTCACACTGATCACTCTTATTTCCATGGATGTAAATTATTCCTGGAAGGGATTCTCCTGAGCCATGTCTGAACCAATAAACACTGTGCCCTCCGGCACAGATCTCAGTGTGTATTGTACAATGCAGAGTCACATCATCTCCTGTCTGGACTGGAACTGATGCAGGCTTCTGCAAAACACTCCTGTTCCTTGACTCTGATCCTAAATTCACAAAAATGATGTGCTAATAGTGTGAATAAGCTCTGAAGATAGAAAATCAAAAATTGCATTCCAAACCCATGACTGAACACTAAACCAAAGGACATTGTATATTCACAAATAATATGTGTCTCTGTGTATTCTACTCTTCAGAGACACATCATCTTCTGTCTGAACTGGGACAGACACAGTCTGCTCTATAACAGTCCTTCTCATTGACTCCGATCCTGCAGCAATAAAATATATATTTTTACTGTTAAAATAATTTTCATAGTGCCGCAAATATTTTTTTAATTCACAGAAACATTCACATATATCAATATATTAAAATGAACAATTTAAGACCTTTATATACTGTATGTGATGCAGAGTGGCATGGTGGTGGAGTGGTTAGTACTGCTGCTTCTCAGTACTGTTGACCTGGGTTTAATTCCAAACCTGTTATAATATTTGTGCATAGAGTTTGTATGTTCTCCCTGTTTTTGCATGGGTTTCTTCCACATGGCATGGTTCGCTCCCACTGTCCAAAAACATACTGATAGTTTAACTGGCTTCTGGGAAAATTGGCCAAGATGTGACTTTGTGCGTATCTGTGTTTCTGCCCTGTGTCTGCCCTGTGATAGAGTGGCATTCCATCTAGGATATATCCCTCCTTGCATCCTTTGCTTGCCAGGATAGGCTCCAGCTCCACCACAACCCTAAATGGTTATAAAATGGTTATAAGGACATACAGTATATGTGTGATGCATTAAACTCTGCTCTGTATCTTCAATCACTTTTGGACTCAGAGATCAGATAACCTCACTCTAAACTCTAAATTGTCTCCTCAGTCTAAACAGAAGTAAAACCTGTACGCCAAAAGGCCTGGGTTTTTCCTGTGGAAGAATTCTAACTACAGGTACCTACTGTAGGTTTCAAGGAGCTTATGTCATGTTTGTAAAATGCATAGTGCACTTAGCCCTATTACATACTCTGTGTATGTACAAAGATAATGATCTATTCATCTAAAATCAAGTGATCTCAGTTAATTTATTGTAAAATACTTAGTTGGTTTACTGACCTGGACTGAACCCAACAAGAAAGGACCCTAAGTAAGAATAGAGAAGTAGCCCCAACATGTCATATAAGAACACACAATACGACAATTTCTTAATTCTGTGATATGCAAACAATATGTCAAATTAAAAATCTGGCTTATACAATAACTAATTATGATTGTTTATTTCATGGCTTTGTATTTTTTCATATTATTTCATGAGATTTGAAGAAATAGTGCTGAGTTTACTAATTGATGATTTTTTTTTCTTAGGAAAGGTCAAAATGTATATTTATAATAAGAGATCATAACTGACTGTTGAAAGTAAGGAAAGCAACCATAAGCTTTTTAATGGCCAAAGGCATTCTGATGTCCTCTCAGCCCACCCTACCTTTATCAAATTGTAAGTTTCCAATTGTAAATTGCTATAATATAGAGATTTTATAGATATTAATGGTTTATTTATTAATAATAATGCACTATAAACATAGATTTATCAAGTTAATCTTTTATTATATTTAAGCACTTTTGTTTTAAAAAATATATAATGTAAAGTTTCAAATTTTGAAAAGGAATTTGAGCATTATATTTTCTTAGGATCATACTTACATTTAATTTTTTTAATTCATATTAACAGTAAATCTAGAACCAATAGCTCTGTCTTTCTTAGAACAAATAAATGATTTAGTAACAGCTCAATACATATTTGTTAAAAAATGCAAATGAACTGAATATTATACCAAAATGCAACTAGTGTTTTGTGTTGTTGTAGATTTACTCCTAATTCAAACACAAGTAAAATGGATTGAAATGAGACAAGAATGGGGATGTTCATCTACCTGAAGGTATTATCAGTAAATGATTAATGTGTTACTTACCTTTAAGTGACAGAAAGGTTCCTTTTCCAAAGTGGAAAATATTATATGCGAGTATTCCACAGAAATATGTTGCAATATCTGAGCGTTCCATTCTCAGAATTGTAACATTAAAGCTCTGGTCATCCTTTTTTGTCACATGTGTGCTGTTTTTAAACTCTCCGTGAAAAAGTAATTTTTCATAATAAGTTGTAATTACAGTCCTAGGTGTCTCCCCAATGTTGTGTTTCAGCCAAATCCATTGTCTGACTTTCTCAGCTCTAGTGTAGCACTCCAGAGTGACAGAATCCCCGTGCTGCGCTGAGACGGATAGATGAGGCTGAGACACTAGAGGCTCAACTGCCATACCTGCTGCACACAAAAATAAGGTTTTTGAAAATGACAAGATTTCTTTTTTTGGTGGATTCAGAGCATTGAACATACTGTACATTCATAAGTACACCAGTAACGGAAGAAAAGATGACAATGACTTAATAAGGATAAGATAATATACTGTAATACATGTTATATAAAACTAATGTGCTTAAATATATTTAAATAACTTAGTGCATGATTTTATTTAATTTTTCAGGTTCAGCACTATAGAGCATGGGTTTTATTACTGAATAATATATAAGCAAACCAAAAAAATACCTACTTGACTTCCAGAGGAGCCCTAGAGTCACCCAGAGTCTTATCATATCAGCAGCTCCTCTGACCTGATGGCAGCTGTACTGACCACTAGGTCACAGAATCACATGGAAATGAAGGTGCTCACTGTCACACCAGAACACCTGGTACCAATAACACAGGGGGAACACCCACCGCCTTCTTATTGGGTGAATAGAACATAACAAAGTATTCTGTGGTTGAGTGAAAGACCAAACACCCACTGCACTCCTCATGTCAAACTATCTTTACAATGTAGAGTAGCCTGCAGGAAATCATTGCTGAATTGATGTGGAAGCAATGTAAAAATACTATGTATGATTACATTAGAATTTTAAAGAAACCTTGGACTTGAATTGTCAATATTTAGCAACCTTTAGTTGTGCCAATATGAATTTCATATAAAGTTATTAAGTAATTAAAATAGCTGATGCTGTATAGATCATTTTTCCTACATCCATTTCTTTTCCATCCATTTTCATTATTATATAAATGCTACAGATGCAGCCATTCAAAACAAGCGGGCGATACCACTTTATTTTCCGGTGCGCTTGACGCAGTATACCGCAAGTTATGGTATTAATACCGTATATTCTCGCATAGCGCCGCATGATACCGCAAAAAAAATAATAGTATCCTGAATTTCCGCAAGGTGGAGCTAATAAAGCTCAACCTCTCATGTTTGAGCTCTCGCCATCAAAGTCTTTACCGAAGATATTACTAATAGTATTTACAGTATAATGAATGACCTTGGACAAGCTGTAAACTCAAAGTATTGCCCTGGTCCACATTCACCATGCCTTTCACATGCTCATAGAAGATATTGATTTAGGAACATGTATACTGTACTGTATACAGTATGTATATGTATATTTAATGTCTTTACTGTGCCCGTTTAAGTATTGAATATTTATATGGAATTTTACCAATACGTGTGTGAAATCCATAAACGATATTAGTTTTAGAACATAAACATACAGTATGTAAACTGTATATGGCTGGTCTCGGTACTTTAAAGAAAAAATACACACCAGTATTCCATTTCTCCCTAAACATTTTAAGCATCGCAGTCTTTAACTAACGTAAAATAACGTGTATAAAAAGTGGTAGTTTTAAGCTTTTCTGCGAATACGCTCGATACCGGAGTCAACAAGCATACTTTTAGAATTTGATTAATAGGGAATATAATGTGGAATCGCGTATCAAAAGAAATTAATAACGATATAATTTGGTTTCTGTCAAAGCGCAATGAAACCTATAACTTGATTCTTATGGACTCCCGGTCCCGCCAGGGATTAAAAAAAACATGGAATCGCGTATCTAAAGAAATAACAGTATACAGTAACTAGATATAGTATACAGTATACAGTAACAGAAAGCGCTAAATTGCATTTTGAGTGCGGTTTTGGACTTTTTTTAAAATTACAACCCATAAATAAGCTGATACTGTTTAGACTTTTAATTATTTTAAACTATTACATCAGCACAATGTGCTTTTTCACGAAACCTCCTAGAGTAACGAAATGTCTTGTGTTGTACAGCTTTTCAGCTAAATACTGTATATTTATCGCTTACGCCTGACATAAGAGGTGCCCGATAAAAAACGGTTGAACAGCTCTGTTGGAAGTTTCATGAAAAAGGAGGTTTCGTGAAAAAGCTACAGGAGTGCCAATCGTAATTGTTTTTATTTTTAATCGTTCAATGCAGATGGCTGGTGGCATGTTCCATAAGAGTACGATAATTAAAAACCATTAATACTTTCGTTGGAGTTTAAATAAAGTTGATGTTTTATCTAGGGGCTGCTCACCTGCGTCTGAATAGCGGCTTCTAAACTGTGAAAACATGTCTGTCTTTCCGTAGGGGGAAGGGAATCTGATCTGCAAGGCCCTTTGGCTACAAAAGTAAAAAGAAGGCACTCCAATAATCAAAAATGACACAATAAACATAATAACGACCAACCAACAAAAACAACCATATAAACATAATACCAACCAACAACATAGATAACAACCACAATACAAAATCAAATATATCAAACCATTAAAGCAAAACCGTCCTCCAATTATCAACAAATCTCAATATCTTGTACGAATTATTCGTAATACAAACCAAAAATAACCCGCAAACTCTCTCAAATTCCTCCAATTATCATAATCCCCTTATGCAGAACCAAACCCTCCTCCCATCCCAGTTTATCCTCTTTATCATAAACAAAATCCACCTCAATTTTCAACATAAAGCATTACACAAAATCAATACCTCAACACTCCATACTCAACAACGATAAATCACAGACAGCCAGAACATGTAACTCCACATTCACAAATAGACCTCAACATCCCTCCCCTGTTCTCTCTCTCCGCTGGCGTTTGTAATCGTTTTTATTTTTAAATAAATTTTAGCAAAGTCATGTATTTTAAAAATCTAAAGATTTCTATATTTATGTCTTTATTTCGTGGTTTCATTAGTGACAAAGGCTAAACTTTCTTGGAAAAATGTATTTTATGTAAACCATGTTTGCTATTAATTCATTTAGGGCTAGAATATGTTCATTGTCTTCCAATGAAAGAAGGGTTCCTTTCGCCATAGTCGAGTTGACATTAGAAGCTTGCCACGCCCGGACTGTTACACCAACGCATTAGCATGTTAAAGCGATTTCATTGAGGAGCCTAGCTTTCTTAACTAGTAAGTACTGTACTTACTGGGTTTTGGAGGGGGGGAGGTGTCTTTCGCTGGAAATCTCGCCCCCTTCTACTTTGAAAATACCTGTTAAACCAGTTTAATTTGTCACAGCCAGCACTTCCGCAGAGAGGGGGGGTTGTACTTGCAGTGCATCGGTATAGATGGGAAAGCCAGAGCCGACCGGTACGCCGCCCACGTGTTATGCTCTTCGTTAATGTCTAAGCTGGAACACATCATTATATCTCATTTTGTATTTCTTTAAAAAAAAAAAATCGTTTGCCCAGCCTAACAGTATTATTGTTATTGTTTTTATCCCGTAAAGCGCTTTGAAGAGCCACCTTTAAAGGCGCCATATACAATAAAGTTCATTATTATTACTATTGTTAATTTGCTGGACAGAAAGGTGAACATTATTACGCAATAATAAGACAAAGATAGCGATTTACGTTGCATTGTGCATTGTGCTGCTGTAATACAGTTTTAAATAATTAAAAGTCTAAACAGTATCAGCTTTATTTATGGGTTTTAAATAAAGGCGATTTAAACGCGATTTAAATAAATATAAATGTTGATATTTTAACGCATAGGTGACTATTCATTGTTATTAAAATGACTTAAATTCGATCATGTTGTGATATTTAGAAATATAAATTTGTTTGGTGCGAGTGATGTTTTATTTAATCTCTGACCCAGGGAAACGTTTTATTTTTTCAAAGAAATGTTTGTTAAAAAACAAAGTCATGGCTCCAGCTGGATTTAAACACGCAACGTGTGACGTGTGAGTCAGGAACCTAACCCACAGCGTCACCGGAAAGTATTGAAAAGCCTTACAAACATTATCAACAGACATCGTACAGCGTGTACTATTCTTGTGTTGCGGTACATGAATATAATTATATCGTTATTAATTTCTTTAGATACGCGATTCCATATTATATTCCCTTTCAATCAAATTCTAAAAGTATGCTTGTTGACTCCGGTATCACGTTAGTTAAAGACTTCGATGCTTAAAATGTTTAGGGAAAAATGGAATACTGGTGTGTATTTTTTCTTTAAAGTACCGAGACCAGCCATATACTGTATGTTTATGTTCCAAAATTAATATCGTGTATGGCCCTCACACGCGTTACAGTATGCTCCTATTCTTTTTATGCTCAGCTACTAAGATTTCCCTTCAGTGGTAAAATTCCATATAAATATTCAATACTAAAACGGGCACAGTAAAGACATTTAAATCTTTCTACGACCGACCAACGCACCACGAGTGCACCTGTCAGTCAACCAATCACGTACCGCGGTATTTTGCATCATCGCGCGTCATGATGTGCGAGGCCGTAGCCAATTACCTCTGGTACGTGTCTGTGCCACGCACTTTGAATGGCTGCATCTGTAAATATGCATACTTGGAAGAAAATTGGTGGACATTTGAAAGCATCAGTATTGCCTGAAGCCAATTGTTATTGTTATATTTAATAACACTGTCAAATTGCTATTCTTTTGGAAAAATTCAAAATATCATTATATCAAATATCAAATATAATATCAAATATCAAATCTACATTAAAGAACTTGGGGGAGATATTTGATCCAGGCTTTACATTTGACCCACATGTGTAAAATATGTAAAAACATAATTCTTCTACCTTTAGAAATATTGCCAGACTACTTCCTATGTTGTCGCCAACTGCAGCTGAAAAGCTGGTTAGTGTTTATTTTCTCTTTAACTGACTGCTGTAATGCCCTACTCTCTTGGGTATCTACCCTAGGGTATCTACCTCCAAACTGAACAAACCTCAGTATGTCCAGAATGTGGCAGCCAGAATAGAAACCAGGTCTTGTGCAAGTGATCACATTCCTCCTATCCTGGAATCCTTGCACTGGTTTCCTATTAGGTTTCATGTCAATTTCAAAATCCTGATGCTAGATAAGGCTCTACCTGCCTTGGTCCCTCAGTACCTGTCTGACTTACTATTGACCTTCTCCCCAGCTCACAACCCTCATTCATCTAATTCTGGTCTTCTGTTTGTCTCCTGGTCTGTCTATATACTATGCATGATAAGGACTTTTCTTGCTATGTCCCAAAATTCTGGAATTATATTCCTAAAGATATCAGAAAGTCACCTTTCCTGAACCCTTTCAAATCAAGACTTAAACCCTTCTTCTTTAGAATGACTTTGTCTGCCCTTACTGTATTGCAAACGCTAAATGTAATTGTGTAATTCTGCTGGCTCCTCTCAACAGGCATCTGTTTCTTTGTTAAAAAAAAAACATCTGAGATCTTTGAATCTTTGAACCAAACCTCTGAGCTTGATCTTTAAACTTTGAAACCACAGTTGTGGCAGTTAATTTTGGATGAGCCACAGCTGTGGGAACCAGTTAAGAACACACTGAACACTTCTCCAGTGGGACTAACAAGTTGGACTTTAGTTCTGAGTTAGTTGGAGCTGAGAGAGGACATCTGGGACTAGCACTTCTATATGTGAGGCTCAGCTAAGAGAGAGAGCCAGATCGAAGCAGATGTAAGACGCTGCTGGTGCAACTATAGCTAAGAGTGTGTCTACTTGGAGAGAGAGGAAGAAGAAGGATTCGGGGCTGTAACCAATATCACCCCCAAAAGGAGAGAGTTACAGTCCTGGAGGGGATTGTGTAGAGAGAGTTAGGTGTTGCTCTTTTATATTCCAGTCTGGATCCCACAGTTCAAAGCAGTGTTTTTCTTTCTTGCTGTTCAAAGCGGCATTTTTGTTTTTCTTGCTCTTATTCTAGGCCAGGCAGGACCCCGCTGTCACAGGTGTCTCTTTATTCTAGTCCTGTCTGGACCCCACCATCAAAGGCAGCTGTTTTTTCAACTCCAGTATGAATCCCGCTGTGTTTTCTTTTTTTTTAATCTTACCAAGCTTAGTTTACACCAGGGCCTTTGCGCCTTCAAATGGGGCATTGACTTTTACTTTTCCTAGGTTCCAACTTTTAATAATCTCTTCCATATTTTTAAGAGCAGAAAGGTCTTCCCCCTGGACACAGCTATACAATCAGAATAGGGCACCTTTTCTGGTCTCTCCCCAAAAGAGCTGTTAAGTTGAAATTTAAACTGTGGAAATGTGTTTCTACCTCAACTGAGGTGCTTGACATACAGTACCTCTTGTAAAAGATGCTTCTGTGCCAGATCATGATTAGCAGCTTTCAGACATGACTATCCTGCTCACATCACTATTAACTTGTCAGCAAAATGATATGGAGATTGAAGTGTTATATGCATGATTCTTAGGACAACAGGAATAACCCTCTATGTTTTTGAAATCCTTGAGAGATAGAAGACAACTTTACACACTGTGGATCAAATGTGGAGGGTTGCCTGAACCTCCAGTTGATCATGTACATATGTTGCTGTGGTTATTTTGGAAAAGGTTTGACATTATCAATATGACTATATTAAGTTTATATACTGTATTTTATACAAAGCTAGAATGCTTTAATCTTTTCTGTGAATACTTGCTGTTGTTATTGCAGTATAAGGATCTAAATATAATAAATATATATTATAAAGCTTATTTATAATATAGCTTAAAGTATTACTGTATTCCACTTTCTTTGTAAACATCTGCATCAATTTCTTTTACCCGTTCACTCACACATTCATTCCAACAATGTTTTTAAGTAGTGTTTTGGTACAGTGGATTTAGTGCATGTCTATCAAACTGGAGGTCAGTGTTCAATTCCTGGTCAGAACACGTTTTTCTTTTAAGAAATAAAATTAAAATAATAAATATTATTTACACTATATTGACATTTTATTATTTGTACAGTATATCACAACCTGTTCAATAAATACATTGAAAGTATAAATGAGCAAATGTGAATATTGTCAAAGTTGTGGGAGTAAACACAAGTTTAACCAGTTAAATTCAATTCAATTCAAAATACTGCATCCCAATGGGACAATTCAAGACAAGCCTTTACAACAAGCCTTAAAACGAAATAGTATATATTATAATTTTAATCGAGAATAACAAAGAGATATTAAAAGACTACTGAAACGGAACTATAATAATGTTAATTTAACAAATAATAATAAATTAACAATATTAATTTATTAATAATAAATAACAATTTCAAACTGCTTGTATTTTTTCAGGGTCATTTGGCACTGTTTTCATAACCTTCAGAACCTTCGCTGTCTTATTAAAATGCCGCTCCTGTCACCAAATAGCCTTTAAAAAAGCCTTTAAATGAAATCGTATATATATATATTATAATAGTTCAGGTGGGTAGCTGCGTCAGGATGTGTAGTCTGCAAAGGAACAAGTAATAGGTTTATTCCATGCGTAAAAATGAAAAGAGAAAACACAATGTTTAGGCGTTCAGTGTGACCTGAAGAAGGCTTCCCAGCCAAAACGTTGTGGTTTCTCTCTTCTTTTTTCAGCATGGAATAAACCTATTACTTGTTCCTTTATATATAATATTTATAATCTGGAATAACAAAGTTGTATTAAAAAGGGCACTGAAACATGCATTGAAGCATGCAAAAGGGTCTGGGTTTAATCACAGCCAAAATGCAAGATACACTTTTTACCCTTAGTTAAAAGTAGTGCTTTCGGTGTGCTTTCTTTGTGTATTTCCTAATTACAGTGGGGGGAGGGTGTGTGGGGGAAGGTTTAGGCTGCAATTGAACTCGCACTCTCCATTGTTCACACCTGAAGGAGGCTCCACAGCTGAAATTTTGTTTCTGTTCTTCCCTTTTCAGCATGGAATAAATCTTTACTTGTTCTTGTGCAACCTATGCATGCTGATGCTGGTATCTACTTGAACTCTTGGCTCTTGACTGAGAAGGTTTTGGGGCACTTTACAACCACTTTTATTTTCTTTCTGATGCAACTTTGAAGTGCAATGCAAAATTAAACCAATTGTATATATGTATTGTAGCTGGGATGAACTTAATTTCGTACGCGTAGCTACTGCGATTCGGACACGGAACGGTTAAAGATGGCGACAAATCAGGCATCCGGGGGGGGGGGCGTCTTCACGCCTCCATAACTAAAATGCCAAATAGGAGTGGCTTAAGCGACATACACAGTCGTGTAACTGACAGTTTGAGGTAGCCTATCGTGTAAATTTCGCTTTGTTGCTGATAGGTTAAGCTTTCGAAACTCTGCCCCAAAGTCATGTGACTGATTTTTCGCCCTGTTTCGTTGGTAAAACTCAATGATCACAAGCACCACCATGGTAACTGGGATGTGTAGTTTTTAATTCAGTTTGAATTATAACTGTACGTACTGTCTTCATATTTGGCCAGGGCTTTAAAGAGAAGGCGCGCCAAAAAATCTTGGTGCCGTCGTCTCCGCTTTAAAGGTACCCCCGTGCTGGAAGAATTTGACCTCGGAACGTTTGCCCAGCGTACTATAACTTTGTACTGATCAGAGAGGTTAATGAATGAAAGACTGTATTCAATTCCAGTTTTTGCCATTATGAATACCTGGTTATGCCCTTTGTAATGCTCCTGTGGTATTTCAGAATTTAGGCAATGATATCTTCCAAGATTAGCTGGACAAATTTTTGGTAGTTTGTATCAATGACATTCTGGTGTTCTCTCACTCTTTCAAAGAGCATTTCCTGCACGTCCAACAGGTCCTCTTGCAAATCGTACAGCATCATCTGTACATGAAACTGGAAAAGTGTGAATTTCATGTTTTAGAGGTTACTTTTCTATCACATTTCTCCTGAGGGCCTGCAGATGTATCCCCAGATGATAGCAGCAGTTAGAAACTGGCCTACACCTACTATCTTAACACAGGTACAGTACTTAATGGGATTTGCCAACTATTACCACATTTTGATCTGTAATATCAGCTCATTAATGGCTCCCACACCTCTCTCACAGCTATCTCTAAGAACGGACCTGGTGAGGGTAAGTGAACTTCTGAGGCTTGGAGTATGAGTTGAAACATGGTTTTACTATGGTTTCTCTGCTGAAGCACTCTGATCCATCAATACCTTTTGTTCTTAATGTGGATTCATCAGAAGTAGGTGTGAGGGCAGTTCTTTTCCAGATGTGCAGGCCATCTCAAACCCTCTACCCATGAGCCTACTTTTCCTGAAAGCTAACTTCAGCTGAACAAAATCATAACATTGGTAACAGGAACTTCTGGCAATTAAGCTGGCCTTAGAGGAATGGAGGCATCTTTTGGTGGAGACTGCTCACCCATTCTTGTTTTTTACTAATCACAGAAATTTATCATGTATAGAAAGAGCCAATTGACTGGATCCAAGGCAGGTGAGATGGACTTTATTTTTCTGATGTTTTAATTTAGTCATTTCCTGCAGATCTGGATCCAGTAATGGCAAGGCCAAGGCTCTTTCAAGGATTCATACAACCGAGGAAGCCCTGACAGATCCTCAGCCTGCTGGCATTATTAGGGCAGCTATTTTAGCAGTACAGAAAACAGTGAATGCAGCACTGACTTCTGATCCCATCCCCCAAGAAACACCTTCTAAAAAAGTATTTGTTCCTGTCTCAAACAGATCAAAAGGGATGCAGTGGAGTCACTCTCAGCTGGCTGACCACCCAGGTATACAGCACACCATGGAACTGATGCACCATTATTATTGACAGCTCCATAATAATTATAATAATAATAATTGCTTACACTTAAATAGCACTTTTTCTGGACACTCCACTCAAAGCGCTTTACAGGTAATGGGGACTGGTGGACACCACCAATGTGCAGCATCCACCTGGATGATGCGACAGCAACCATAGTGCACCAGAACGCTCACCACACATCAGCTATTAGTGGGGAGGAGAACAGAGTGATGAAGCAAATTTATAGATGGGGATTATTAGGATGAGAGGTGATATCAACAGGTATGGTAGTAGTAGTAGTATGGTAGTATGGTAGCATTCTAGTCTAGTCTGCAATCATTCAAAAGACCTTAGATGGCATCTGGCAAGACATCTTTACCCTCTGCTAAAGTTAATTTATTGCAATACTTATGGTGACGTAAATTTGGGTTGACTGATCACAAAAACATTTTTTATCTAAAAGGGTTTATGTATGAACAAAAATATCCAGAAATGGATATTTCTGTATTTTTGTCTCATATTTATCTTTTGATCTGAAGTGCAAATTTCAATTGTACAGAGCAATAGTACACAAATGACGAACTTCGTTTCACTGTCCCATTACTTACACTTTCCACTGTACAAAGCAAGCATATGTCATCCAAAATGATTGTCAAATAGCCTGTTAGTGCATAATATAGACAACAACATTTCAGATTCTATTTCAATACAGAATTGCCTGAAATTCAAGATAGTTTGGCCAACAAAGATTAATATTAACATTTACTCTAAGAGTAGAAAGATTGCAAAAAAAAGTTAATATATATAAACAGTTTATGAAAATATGCAATTTAAACAAGCCATTATACAACTCTAAGCAAGTCAATTATCATTCAGCAAAGTCTGTTATATTTTTTGCTCATTTGCAAAATTTAGCTAGTCTTGCGTGTTCACTTAGAAGCTTTCCACTTGCATATGTTGTCTTTATGTCTCTGAGACTGTTAATGTTTTCATGATATTCAGTGCCACTGTTGGCATCTCACATCAGCATACAGAACTTGCATGTCCATCTCTCTGCTCTTCCTCTCCAATTGAGTTGTTTTTTGAGTAAACTTCAAGGCAGCATAATTCAACATATCTGTGTCCTGATTCTGAAAAAAATACATATGATAGATTTTATATTCTGAAAAAAGTAGTTTTGGAATATGTAACTAGTAGACATTTCAGAAGTTTTCTTTTTTATTTGCAAGCTTTAAATACTCTGAATCTGGCCTATATCATTCAAAGATTATGGAATTTTATAATAATAATAATTGCTTACAAGAGTTTTTCTGGACATTCCACTCAAAGCACTTTACAGGAAAGGGGGACTCCCTTCCACCACCACCAATGTGCAGCATCTACCTGCATGATGCGACAACAGCCATAGTGTACCAGAACACTCACCACACATCAGCTATTAGTGGGGAGGAGAACAGAGTAATGAAGCCAATTTATAGATGGGGATTATTACAAGGCCATGACTGGTAAGGGCCCATGGGAAACATGGTCAAGACGCCAGGGTTACACCCCTACTCTTTGCAAGAAACACCGTGGGATCTTTAATGACTACAGAGAGTCATGACCTCAGTTTTACGTCTCATCCAAAGGAGTATAGTGTCCCCGTCACTGTACTGGGGCATTAGGACCCACATAGATTGCAGGATGAGTGCCCCTGCTAGCCCCACTAACACCTCTTCCAGCAGCGGCTGCTGGTAATACTAGTTACACTATTTGATCAATACATGTCTACAGTATGTGTGAAGAAAACTCTGTAACCATTACTGGTTTTCTTAATCTTGTAAAAAAACTATGTAAAACGTTATTTCATTAATCTTCAACTTAAAAAATAACAACTTCAATATTCAATTAAAAAAACATTAAACATGTACTGTACCTGATTCCTTATGGAGACAGAGTTTATACTATCAAGACAAGTTTTTGAATTTCCTGTGAAAAAGACAAAGAAAACATACTCTATTTCAAGGTAATTTTTTCTATTATTTACACTTCTATAATAGTGTGTAGTCTCCTCTACAGCACTTCCCATAAATTAATTATCATTCTGGGTTAAAACCTCAGTAAGCCTTTACTTAATGTTGGCAGCATACTTAAAGGGCAAATATAGATGTAGCCATCTACATAAGGAGTCCATAGGTGAGCCATGGTAGGCATTATGGTGTACGGAGGAGACATGCAGCACCTTATTTTTCCCCTATTGTCAAATGCTGGACTGCACTACAGCTGTAACAATAATAATATTACCAGTTTTATAACTACTATATACAGTACTGTATACAATAATTAATTAATTAATAATTGTGTACTGTACATATAGTATTAGAAAACAAGCCTGGGGACCTCAGATTCAGATCCACCTTCTTCTTAAACATTTTTTGCATCAAATTCTTTAACTCAGTCACTTGCTATCATAATTTGCCATTGTTATTATGGTTTATGAACAAGATAGGGGAGATTGTACAGCTTGTTACAATTCCTTTCACTATCTCTTGGTAGAAAATTCTGCTTTTGTAAATTGTGCTGATTTAAATGTTATCTTGACTCCTCCATAACAGTTGGTAATCATTCCCTTGACATAGGGTGGGATATAGTGCTCCAATGCATCCCAAATCAAGCTGTGTAAACGGGTCCACATGCATTATTCAGGGCTTTTAAGACAGCTGTCAGGTCTCCACTGGACTTCACCTCCTGGACCATCTGATTTGGTCATGTACTGTATGTTGTTAACCTTGTTGCTAACACTGAGAAGAAGATCTTACTCGTGAAAGCAATTCATCAAAATTAATTAAACTAATATAAGGTAAACGACTGAACTTAAACACAATGTGAATCTGTAACTAACATAAAAGTATTCCATTGCAACACAGTTTCCTCAGTTGCTGGATCTAAAAAAGAAAGTTATTTTGTCTTCCACTAGAATACTGTTGTCTTCCAAGACAAAACCACCAGGAGAACACTGTTTCTTATACTATTTACAGTGTAACCTATGCTTTTCTGATTTTACGTGAAGAAAATGAACTTTTCAACAGGAAGGCAATAAAAAAGCACTTTACAGTATTTTAAGATTCATACAGTGTGATAAGCAGCATTTTAAAGTACACTCACTTTAAGAACGAAATTTCACTAATCCAAACTTTGAAATTCGAAAGTTTGAATTTTGGCTGCGAACCTTCTGCGAACATCAGAGTTCAGCGCCACTGAACAGCTGTTTGTTGCTGCGCAGGGGCAAGGCACTGTGGTTAAGGATGCCGTGAGGCAGCAGTCCTTTGTTTATGATCACAGTGAAAGCTTGTGCTGTCATTTTCAAAGTGTTGTTTGGGGTTTGTTCTGTAGTTGCTGTTCATTATGGGGTCTTAAGGATAAGAAAAATATTCCTTAGCATAATAGTCAACAACAGGATACACATTGTTCTAGCCGATTGTTTGGATAACGATCTATTACAAAAGAATGAAAAATGTAAACATGATATTGTTAATTATTTTACAGCTATAGTTGTTCTACAGTTGAGTAGAACTGTGTGTTGTATACTAAGCATGCTATAATGGTCTGTATCGTATTATATGTTTAGGGTGGTTTTTGAGTGAACATGTCTTCGGGTCGGAACAGGGTGGAATTTTCCCCATAAGAAATAATGGAATTTTTATTTTTGATTTACGATCTTCCGCCTTCTGAACAGATTTTCAGGAACGAATTAGGTTCGGATACTGGGGTATGAGTGTATTTAAATATTGCTTATTCTTTTAGTGTACCAAAAATCATTTTCAACAGTGAAAGAGGAATACTGTAACATATTGTGAAGACAATATTCATATTATTTTAACTCATTTCACTAGGATAGTGTGTTTCATAGTGGCAGCTTTGGTAGATTTAGAAACTTTGTTTTGTTTGCCTTGATTTGTTACTAGTGTGGCTGCTTTTCTAGCACTCACATATATTAGACAAATAGCTACAGTATAAGATAGACACTGATGTTTTATCACAGGTAATTTAACAGATGGCTTACCTGCACAGCGTATATTTCTGGTGCAGACAAGGACAGCTATCACAGTCACACACACAGCATTTGCTGCCCCCAAGGCCAGGACAATAGGATAAAGCTCATTTTGACCTGCTGTGTAAAATATGTGGTCTTTCTCATTACATTTATTCACATAATTCATTCTGAACTGCATTAAACATACATCAAATCCATTAATCCATTTTTTTCAAAATGTTTAGTAGAATTAACTGTCATGGGAGAGAGCCTATTCTGGCAATTTGTGGGTTCAAGGAAGGGTACACCCCAGACATAATGCCAGTCCATCGCACAAAGACACAGACATGTACACACTCATACAAGTGTCAGTTTTCCCAGAAGCCAGTTAGCTACAGATGCAGCCATTCAAAATGTGCTGTAAAATCTCGTACCGCGGATTTCCATGCGCAGACTACTGCAGTATGTGACTGACTGGCCAAAATGACCGACAGATGGCACTAGTGGTGCATTAGTTGTTTGTGAAAAAATTGCTGCTTTTAATCTCTTTACTGTGGATGTTTAAATGAGTTTAATATTATATATTAATATGGAAATGTACAACTAAAGGGAAAGTTTGGTCGCAGAGCATAAAAACAAGAGGAGCATAATGTCTCTGAACGTCAAGGCTGGTATTGGTAGTTTAAATAAAAAATTCACTACCGTATTCTACTTCATTCATAAACATCAAGAATAACAAAAAAAGACCACTGAAACCATAATAATGTGTCTGATCATTATTAACAGCATTAATTTAATAATAATACTTCTTATTAAAATTCCTATTTTTGAGACACAATGTTTTAGAACTCAATAACTTTGTGAAAAATGATAGAGCCTTCAAACCACAGGCATTTTAAAGATCGCGATTTGTGAACATTTTCACAGCTTTTTTCAATATCTAGTACCTGGTTGCATTTTTGGAAACCTTAATTTGAATAAAGTGGATCCCTGGTGTAAGCGACATTCATAATGAAAGAAAGCATTATGCTACAAATTCTACAGTATTCCACTTTCTTCATAAACATTTTATGCATCAGTATTTCACTCAGTCACTTACTGTGCTTATTTTGGAAAACTTTTGATGTGCTCGTTTTGATTATACTAAATTTATATACTTAATAAATAGTTATATTATAAGTTTAACCTTTTCTATGAATACTTGTGTTCATTATCGTAGTAAAAAACATTAATATTTTATAATCCGCTTAATAAGGAATATAATATTAAATCGTGAATATAAAGAGATTGATAACAATATTAATTTAAGGATCTAAATATATTTATATAGCTGTATAAATATAAATAAATAGAACTGTATTATCGCAGTCCACTTTCTATGTAAACATCTGCATCAATTTGACTCAATCACTCATGATTACTTGGAAACATTTTTGCCTGTCCTTAACAGCTACAGCTTAAGCTCTGAAGGCAAGTGGCCAGGTGGCACAATGCCTTCAGTGCATCATTGGCTTTTTGGAAGCCTGGGTTTGGTTTCTGCTCATGGCACAAGTTTTCCTTTAACAAATAAACATTTCTTAAAAAACTCAAATAGTAAATATTATGGACACTATATTGACTTGTTTGATGTTTCTAAATATCACAAAGTGTTCAAAGTTAAATTGGATCAACATAAATGGGTTAGGGTTAATTTCTGAAACTCCCTGTTGTCACAAAACCCTGGTGTGTATATGTAGAGTAGAACATGCTTGGGGGATGGGAATGTTTCTCATAGAGATGTTAAAAATTGAAAGGGTTGCCTCTGGCAGGGTTCATCTTAAATTACTTAGAGCCTATGAAGAGCAGAAGCACCTGTGTCGATGTGAGTGGTTTTATAATATATAACATAATAATAATTATTAACAATAATACTAATTAACCAAATAATATAACAAATCAAATTCCAAAACAATTAACTACATAACATCTACTTTTTTCTTTTTCGACTTAATGAGGAAAATACAAAGTCAAATCAAGCAGGATCTCGGAGTGTAACAAGTGCAAAAACATTTTGCATAACAAAACCATGAAAAAAGCAGACCTTAAATTTAGATTGGGTATCTGCGTAGGTATCTGAACAGTTCAAATAAATAAAACTGCAATAAAGTGAGGCAGACAGATTTTATATTCTTCAAGCATAATTAGCTATTTAAGGTTTGTCAAAATCAGATTCTTTGCAATCAGTAAACAACTTCTCAAAAGATACTGTACCCGTTTCTCTCATCTAAACAAAGGTCTGATTTTTTAAAATTTCGAAGCTTTGGATGATATGCCCCAGGGATCTCTTCGTAGTATAATACAAACAAACAAAAGACCTGCTGGGTGACATGCAGGTGTGAAGTAGAGTTAAGAGCTTCTGTTTTAAAAGGTTTTGGATTTACGTTAAGATCTGTATCTGTTGTAACTAGAAATACAATGACGAATATAATTAAGGTTCTACTGTTTAAGTTTAAGCTTTTAAAGTCGTGCAATGTTTAAGTTAGGCAGGAGCATGCCATTATTTCTTATTTTGATTTTCTTAAAAAATGTTTAAAAAATCAGCTTCCCACTTTTACCTTGCCGTAACTATAGCGGGAATGTATCATATTTGGGGATCCTTGATTTGTTTTGTGGAGTCAGTATTTTTCCTTTGATTCATGCGTGCTGCTGGTTTTAGCAGTCTTTGTACTACAGGTATTACGGTACTGTAGTTTGTATCATGGTTAATTGTGGTGTCCATCATGGTTTTGAGTTTAGCGTATTTTATTCTGCTCCGGGCTTTGGAACAGTCTGAGAAATGTCACAAGACTGACAGCGAGTCTTAGTCTTGGTTTACTGGGGAGATATTAGATGTTAAACTAAGGAAGGCATTCAACCCTCACCCCCACAAAGACAAAGGGGATAAAGGCAATACAAATCCATTCAAAAGCATGCAGTGTGTTAACACAAACTCTAACAGAGCCGCTTGTGAGAGTGAGGCAAATTTCTTATCAATTACAGTCACAGTCAGATTTTTAAATTCTTTAGATCCACAAAAACAGTAGTGCAAATGGCAGAGTGATCATATACGGTATAAATTTACTGTATGTACAGTAAGATACCATATGGTCTTAAAACCATATGGTTTCAAAGTATGTGAAATATTTTAATCAATTTATTAATCCAATCTATTTTTACATATCCGGCTATGTAGAAATATAGCCAAAAGGATCACTGTAAAGGTGTGGCGGTGCTGTGGCTAAGGATCTGCTCCTAAGGCTGGAAGGTTGCCGGTTTGAATCCCGTGGCCGGCAAAGGAATTCTACTCCATTGGGCCCCTGACAAGGTACTTAACCCCATCTGCTCTAGGGATGCCATATAAATGACTGACCCTGCACTCTTATCCCAAGCTTCTCTCCTTGTTTGCGTGTCTCATGGAGAGCAAGTTGGAGTATGTGAAAAGTCAAAGTCCTAATACAAGAAATTGTACAGTATATAACCAATAAAGTGAACTTAACTTAAATTCCAAGCTGAAAATACAAGACTCAACGTGTCTTCTCTGTAACTTTTCAGTTTACAGCTCATCCATGGTCATTCATTATTGATATTATTAATAATATATTCCGTATTACATTTAAATTGGAACATTTCTGCAAAATATAAAAGAGGTGATACAAAATGTTTCTCCTCTATAACTCTTCAGTTTACAGAATAATTCCCATAGAGCTACACAACATAGTAAACAACAATGTGTGGGTCACGGTGTAACATGTCTGTCTTCACTGTCATGATATGGGTTTCAACATATTGATTAGCTGTTCTCAGGTTACTGGTAGCAATCTTCCTTTCATAAAATATACCTAATTTCTTAATCAGTTTAATGTTTAACGTGCTGTAATACACAGTTAAAATTATTAAAAGTCTAAACAACTTAAATTCTGCAATTGGAAAAAAGATTCTCTCTCAGCAATGACCGGGATTGGAAACCGGGAATTTTCTGGCGACAGACAGCTTAAACTCTGCACATGAGACGTTAAGCTTTACTAGCTCCACCTGGTGGTTTTACAAGGTACTTCTGGTTACTATTACCCTATGTAAAAAAAAAAACATGTGGTATGTTGTGGTAAGTACAGCGCGTTTTACCACAGCATACCTCTCTCATTTTGAATGGCTGGATCTGTACAGTTACTGTATGTCTTTGGACTGTGGAAACTGGAGTACCCAGTAGAAACCCACTCAAACACAGTGAGAGTATACAATCTCTATGCAGATAACACGCCAGCACTGGAATTGTACCCAGGACCCCAATTTTGCATGGTAGCAATGTTAACCACTGTGCCAGTGTCTCACCTGTTTTATGGTAATACTGTATACATATATACATTATACATTTACTAATAACTGTGTTTCCGCAAATTTACTTCAGTCAGATTATATAAATCACACACATATACATCTATTTGAACGATTTACAGTAAATTAATTTGGTAAAAGCAGAGATAATTCTAGAATAATTTATATAATAATAAAGAATATTACTCATTATCTTCAGCAGTGTCCCATTCCCAAACAGGATCTCCCCAGAACTGGCCACAGCACAGTAGTAAGTCCCAGTATCAGAATGCCCGAGGTTGCTCTTTGGGAGGTTATAGACACAGCTCTGTGTTGGAATCTCCACCTCAGAGCTCCTCTCACAATGATCACTCCTGTCTCTGTGGGTGTAAATAATTCCAGGAAAGGATTCTCCTGATCGATGTCTAAACCAATAAACATTGTGCTCTTCTGCACAGGTCTCAGTGTGTATTGTACACTGAAGAGTCACATTATCTCCTGGCTGGGCTTGGACAGACACAGGCTGCTGCACAACACTCCTGTTCCTGTTCACTCTGAATCAATATAAGAAAGAGAGCAGCTGTTGAATAATAAAATGAGAGAAATCACTTTTAATGTTTTAATTTGTTTATCCAGTGCATGAACTATTATATCAGTAATACACTGAGATCAAATAATACAAATAATATTAACAGCTCTCTTAGCATTGCATATTTTACCCAAACACTTTAAAAAACTACACAAGAAACTACAGCTACACTACAAGAACTACATTACCAAGGCAACTAACAACACATTGTAGATTACAACTACTTTACTAGTGATTTAAGCATTTTTTAAACAAGTCAATAAACGTATAGAACAGGGGTATTCAGCAGGAAGCTTGTAATTAATCCATTTCTAAAGTCCTGGAATAATTTATCTGTGATTTATTGAATAGGTGGAGTGTTCAATTAAGTAATTTAGAGATAATTTGGAGCAAAACATAGAATATCCATCAGCTTTCAAGTGCCGTTTTTTTCTTCATTGAATATTTACTTGCTTAATTGTTAAAACTCAATTGCTCAATTGCTTAAATCTTCCTAATCATTCAATAACAGGTGATTTAAGGTGACCTACAGTATAAATAAGGATTGAAGCTCTCAGGAATCAGGGTTAGTGACCCTGTCATAAAGGTTGCCCTATAAAATATTCACACATTTCTAAGTACCTTCAAATACTATATTTTGTGCAAAACCCCTTCAGTTGTGCTTAAGTACATCATTATCCCTCAATAAAGATATTGACATGTGTTCTGCCTGCCTCCTTTCTCACATTGTAAAAGAATCAAAAGTGATTCAATTGATACAATATCTCATTTCAAATAGTCATTTAAGAATCAACTGTTTGTACTCTTTCCTTGTCTTACTTATATTATCATTCTTCATCCATCCCTTTAATTTACTTTATAAAGTAGCATAACAAGCAGCAACAGTGATGGAGTGAGTGATACCTCCAGCACCACCTCTTCGCAATAGGTTTCTGAGGGTAGCAGTATATCATATTTCATATAAAAAACACTTTTAAATTCAATTTAAACATGATTTTTTATTATTTATTATTTTTTATTTTTGTGTTTTCTCTTAGCAATAGTGTTTTGATAACAAAAGCATTAACAATAACATTTTAGGCATAAAGCATTAGATGTTAGTAAGCACATTTATGCAACATGCAACACATGTTTTGATGCAGCCATTCAAAACAAGCGGGCGATACCACATTATTTTGCGGTGCGCTTGACGCAGCCTACCGCGAGTTACCGTAAATTCTCGTATAGTACCTCATAATACCACGTGGTACCGCAAGTAAAATAATAGTATCCGGAATTTCCGCAAGGTGGAGCTAATAAAGCTCAACCTCTCATGTTTGAGCTGTCGCCATCAAAGTCTTTAACGAAGATATTACTAATAGTATTAATAATGAATGACCTTGGACAAGCTGTAAACTCAAAGTATTGCCCTGGTCCACATTCTTTTTTTCATTGACTGTCTTTGTAAAAGTAACACCACAGCATTTCGCAATCACGCATTTGCTTCCAATCATGCAAAGTACAGAAATTTCTGAGAATCTCCGATTCACCATGCCTTTCACATGCTCATAAAAGAGATTGATTTAGGAACATAAACATATTACTGTATGCAAACTGTACTGTATACAGTATGTATATTTAATGTCTTTACTGTGCCCGTTTAAGTATTGAATATTTATATGGAATTTTACCACTGAAGGGAAATCTTAGTAGCTGAACATAAAAAGAATAGGAGCATACTGTAACGCGTGTGAAGGCCATAAACGATATTAATTTTGGAACATAAACATACAGTATATGGCTGGTCTCGGTACTTTAAAGAAAACATACACACCAGTATTCCATTTCTCCCTAAACATTTTAAGCATCGAAGTCTTTAACTAACGTGATACCGGAGTCAACAAGCATACTTTTAGAATTTGATTAAAAGGGAATATAATATGGAATCGCGTATCTAAAGAAATTAATAACGATATAATTATATTTATGTACCGCAACACAAGAATTGTACACGCTGTACGATGTCTGTTGATAATGTTTCTGTAGGGCTTTTTCAGCACTCCTCATGTGACCTTGCCAGTGGCGCTATGGGTTAGGTTCCTGACTCCCCCATCACCCATTGGGTGTTCAAATCCAGCTGAAGCCATGACTTTTTTTTTAACAAACATTTCTTTGAAAAAATAAAATAGGGTTAGTGTTAGGGTAACTGTCAAACTAAATCAACAATTGATTTAAGGACGATCTGTCAAAGTGCAATGAAATACAATATTGTTGTTGTTGTTATTGTTGTTTTTATCCTGTAAAGCGTTTTGAGAAGCCACCTTTAAAGGCGCTATATAAAAGCGCTGATTCTTATGGAATGTGTTTCTTTCTTCTTTTTTTTCAGCATGTAATAAACCTATTACTTGATTCTTATGGATGACCGGTTCCGCCGGGGATTCAAAAAAAAAACCCCATGGAATCGCGTATCTAAGGAAATAGCAGTATAACCTTATTCATGCACAAACAGTGGCATGTTACATTATTAACTTGGGTGTCTCCTCTTGCCAGAAAGCTCTAAATTGCATTTTGAGTGTGGTTTTTGACTTTTTTTAAATTACAACCCATAAATAAAGCTGATACTATTTAGACTTTTAATTATTTAAAACTGTATTACACCAGCACAATGCACAATGCAACGTAAATCGCTATCTTTGTCTTCTGCGTAATAATGTTCACCTCTCTGTCCAGCAAATTAACAATAGTAATAATAATGAACTTTACTGTATATAGCGCCTTTAAAGGTGGCTCCTCAAAGCGCTTTACAGGATAAAAACAATAACAACAATACTGTTAAGCTGGGCAAACGATTTTTTTTTAAAGAAATAAAAAATGAGATATAATGATGTGTTCCGGCTTAGACATTAACGAAGAGCATAACGAAGGTCATAAAGGTCATAAACGATATTAATTTTGGAACATCAACATATTATGTAAACTGTATGTTGCTGTTATTGGTATTTTAAAGAAAAAATACTGTAAAATCCTGGGTTCAGTACAATGTTTCAGGCATTCATGTGAAGGACAACAGAGCTTTCACTGGCCGATTATCAAACTTTATTGATAAAACAAAAACAAAAACTATCCGACCAAGCCAGAAGAAGACAAAAAGAATAACGAACACAGCGCGAGCCTGCATTCTCTCCTCAGCCGTCCACACCACACTTTTCCCTGGGTCAGAGATTAAATAAAACTTCACTCGCACCAAACAAATTACCACACACTGAACACTGAACATGTTAACCCAAATATGTCTCACAATACTTTTATGGTACATTACTTTGCTAAAATGCATTTAAAAATAAAAACGATTACAAACGCCAGCAGAGAGAGAGACACACACACAGTTATTCATTGTCAAAAATTAATTGTTTTTTACTTTTTCAGCACCCAGACAAACACAAACGCGTTATTAATGAAATGCTTTTATTCATTCTTAATCGAACTCACAAGTTGTCATCTGCTGTTGAAGCTCTGTGAGACTAGACTCACACATGGCTAGACTTGACTATTTAACCATGAGATTATGTTTATGTTTATTAATCTTCCTTGTTACGCACTGAGAATGATAAGCACCCCAAACACGAGGACGGCGTAGCGGTCGGCTCTGGCTTTCCCATCTATACCGATGCACTGCAAGTACAGCCCCCCCTCTCTGCGGGAGTGCTGGCTGTGAAGAATTAAACCGGTTTTACAGGTATTTTCAAAGTAGAAGGGGGCGAGATTTCCAGCGAAAGACACCTCCCCCCCCCTCCAAAACCCAGTAAGTACAGTTACTTTTTGACAGAGGGCAAAAAACTCTCTCTCTCTCACTTGCCCTCCCCCCTTTGTATTGTCTGTTTAGGGCAAGCGAGGGGGGGGGGGGGCGGAGGTGGGCAAGATAATGTGAATCAAAACCTGTTTTTCTAGCTTTTAAAGTCATGCGATGTGTAAGCAAGAACACATCATTCTTACATCATCTTACATATGAAAAACACATAATATAGCTCCCAAACAAACGCAAATGTGTTTTTAATAAAATGCTTTTATTCACTCATAATCTGACAATTTCAGGAAGACTAAGGAAGGACTAAGGAAATTGTCATCTGTTGTTGAAACTCTGTGAGCTCGGTGACTTTGAGACCACTTGTTATCCCAAGTTGTTTGAATCGCCACAATTCAAATAGGGAAAAAAGAGCTGACTGACAAGATTTTAGATGTGGCTGTCAATATTGGACTAAAAAAAACACGTTGCCCGACGTTAGTTGCATTGCTTGAAAAATAATTTTATTTCGAGAGACTGGATAAGTAATTCAAGTGTTTTTTTAACTTCCTGAAAAACAAGTAATAATTTAACAATATGTGCAAAAGTTTTATGATATGTCGCTGTTGTGAATGTCTGTGGAGTGTATCTTATTTGCCTTTCCTGGCTGTGGTCTCTCGCTCGCCCTCCCCCTCTCAATTCAATTCAATTCAATTCAAGGTGCTTTATTAGCATGACAGATGGGTACAATCAGTGTTGGGTATTTACTTTGTAATCTGTGGTCCTTTTAACTGTTTTTACATGTACTGTATTGCTTTGAGATGCCACTTTTAAAGGTGATACATGAAATCAAGGCTTTAACTTGCTTTAACTCCGCAAGTCTGAGTTCTTGTGTCCGTCCTATCCGAACCCGGAAGTATTACAATATGTATCTTTATAGCAGTTGGTGTACAGCTTTTTAGTATAGATTACACTTTTCTAAAATGTATTTTAAAAATAAAAATGATTACAATCTAATCTTTCCACGTTTGATCCCAAGATCCCAAGAAAAATAAATCTAAATGGGGAGAAAGCTATGCTGAAAGTTTATTAAGATACTTAGAAGACAAAGATATCAATTTATGTTGCATTTGTCTGATTGTGAATCAAAAAACACATATATTTAAACCCGCGTTTGCGATTTAAATCAAAACGCGATTTAAATCAATATAAATGTTTATATTGTAATGCCTAGGTGACTATTCATTGTTATTAAAATGACTTAAATTCGATCATGTTGTGATATTTAGAAATATAAATTTGTTTGGTGCGAGTGAAGTTTTATTTAATCTCTGACCCAGGGAAACGTTTTATTTTTTCAAAGAAATGTTTGTTAAAAAAAAGTCATGGCTTCCGCTGGATTCAAACACCCAATGGGTGATATGTGAGTCAGGAAGCTAACCCACAGCGCCACTGGCAAGGTCACATAAGGAGTGTTGAAAAAGCCCTACAGAAACATTATCAACAGACAATGTACAGCGTGTACTATTCTTGTGTTGCGGTACATGAATATAATTATATCGTTATTAATTTCTTTAGATACGCAATTCCATATTATATTCCCTTTTAATTCAAATGACTCCGGTATCATGTTAGTTAAAGACTTTGATGCTTGTTTAGGGAGAAATGGAATACTGGTGTGTATGTTTTCTTTAAAGTACCGAGACCAGCCATATACTGTATGTTTATGTTCCAAAATTAATATTGTTTATGGCCTTCACACGCGTTACAGTATGCTCCTATTCTTTTTATGCTCAGCTACTAAGATTTCCCTTCAGTGGTAAAATTCCATATAAATATTCAATACTAAAACGGTCACAGTAAAGACATTTAAATCTTTCTACGACCGACCAACGCACCACGAGTGCCCCTGTCGGTCAACCAATCACATACCGCTGTATTTTGCGTCATTGCGCGTCACGATGCGCGAGGCCGTAGCCAATTACCTCCGGTACATGTCTGTGGCGCGCACTTTGAATGGCTGCATCTGTACATAATTTTAAACAGAGCATCTTCAAAATGAAGCTCAATTGGATTGGAATATTAAAAATAACTCTATGAACAGAAAAGTGACATTTTAAACAGATCTGGATATGCATAGTTTCATTTTTGTGTAAATTAAACAACGTGTCTCTAAAAAGGGAGACACTATCTGAAATTCCTTCCAGTTTTGGGAAATAAATTCAAATATTTAGTAAAAATATCATAATATCACTATCATAATCCAATTTGACAACTTAAACTCCCATAATAATGTAAATTAATTTGTATTTCAGTAAATACACTAGAATAATGATATATAACTGCCTTTATTTTAAAATAAAACGCAATAAATTAATATAATTTCTGTTTATATATATAACCTAATAAATATTTTTCAGCATTTCCAACGATTTTTTCATAGTCACTACTAAGGCTGGCTTATTTTTATTTGTATAGTTCATATATATAAAACATAATGAGCGATCCTTTATGTTTTTAACTAATATGTATTAAAAATTTGACTTTTTGACAGAAAGAGTATGCATGGCAGAAAAGACTTAATACAATTTCAAGTTTTATGTGGTTTTAAGTGGCTTTTGTGACGAAAGCAGCAGTATAACTCTATATGAAACCATTTTTTTTTTAAATACCATATTTATAATAAATTCTGTAATCAGAGGGAACGAAGGAGCTCACAGTCACACCAGAATACCTGGTACCAACATTACTTGGGGAATACCCCGGGTCTTCTGATTGGGTGGAAAGGAGACAACATCTTGTGTGTCTTGTGTATGAGTGAAAGATCAAACACCCACTGCTGTTTTCATATTAAAGTGACTTCACAATGTAGAGTAACCGCCAAAATCTTATTTTTCAAATTTTGTGAACATATTTCAAAGTATTATTGGCACATCTGGGTTTACATATAACATTGTCCACTGGCGATTTTAAAGCAACTAATTTATACCAGAAAATCTAAAGATTTTGTATCCTGCCAAGTACCAGGCACAAGGCAGTATACACCCAGGACCAGACACCAGTCCACCTCACGGAAGACACACCCAATCTCACACCTAGGGCCAATTTTCCCAGATGCCAATTAACCTACCAGTATATTTTCGGGCTGTAGGAGGAAAGCAGATTACTCGGTAGAAACCGACTTGAACATGAAGAGAACATACAAACTCTGCACAGACAGAACCCCATGTCCCGATTTGAGTCCCAGTGCTGTGAGGCACCAATGTGCCACTCTGTTTTTATTTTAGATTTATCTCATAGCTACATAAAGTTGCAATACCTAGCTAAAGTAATCACCTCATATCAATCATGTCCAATTTTGTTGAGTAACAAATGTGGTTACATATTTTTTGCAGATTAATAAAACACTTTCATGGGTGAAATAAGTTGAATTTCAGAAAAAAAACTGCACAGCTAATTCTAAAGCAAAAATATGCTGGTTGTATATGTAGGGACAAGGACCTGTTATTACACTTAGAATTAAGTGATATTAAGTATTTTTAATCTTTGTGTGCCTGGACCAAATAAACTGTTGCCTGTTACAGGAATGTAGTGGAAGAGGCCCCTCTAGTGCAAAGATCACATGAAAAGATCTAGTGATCTTTGAGGGAGATTTTTTTGGATAAGAATTTTTTTGGATAAAAATTCTCAGGATGGTCCAGATCCATTGTCAATACTCCTTTCAGGTGGATGTCCAGTGCTAGTGCTTGGATTTCTGGGAGAGGGACAATAGCACATCTGGAGATAATTCTAAAAGTCACAGGACATGATCAATCATCCAATAAGATGACTGACCTATCAGGGACTTGCAGGGTGTGGGTACGCACTCCACCTGGTAGCATCTTGACCAGTCACCATCCATATTTTCCCCAGTTAAAAAGCAGTGCATCACCTCTAGCTTGGCCGCCCCCTCTCTACCCTAACCCAACTTGCCTGACTGACAACAGAACCATGTGCCTACCACATTTGCTGTCTGAACTTTGGGACTTAAGCTTTTGCCCCAAAGCACTAAGTTAGAGGGTGAGCCCATATGTATAGACAGAATTCTGCCTATAGAGGTCTAGCTTGCAGCAGGACCTTCTAACCAGCAAGTGTGCCCACTTGATCACTGGAGCAATATGGTTGGACTTTTTGTCGACATGCCTGGATATAACAATATTCAGTATTAGCTGCTACTCCGGGAGCAAACTAAGTTTCTCCCCTTTTATATGACTCACCCTGACTGAGCAGTCACCGCCCTGTACAAAGACTTTGACCCTAATTCAGCTCAGAGCTGGCCTGGACAATCCATTTGAGGAAATTGTGTCACGAGAGCCAGTTTTGACTCCGGTGGAGTGCGTTATTAAAGACCCTATGCAGACGGTATATTCCGTAAAAGACAACAGAGGAAGGTAAAATGGGGTTAGGATGGGTTGACAAGACAGGGGGCGGTGACTGTAGTGAGCAGGTGTACAGGGGAAATGAGGTATCAACCAAGTCCAAGGAAATCCAAAAGGGAAGTCGGGGCGCAGTCCATAATCCAAGAACTGGGAGATCCATCCAAGACAAACGGTTAAAAGGGGGAACCGGGTCGGAACCGGCACAGGAACAGGAACAGGAACTAAAAACATAAAGGGACCAGGTACTCTGCATCCCGGACCCAGGTGGTCAGGACGCCGGGGAAAAGGCCTGCCATCAGAGAACCCAGAAAATAGGCAAGCGTTTTGTCGTCCATCTTCCAATACTGAGCCCAGAACTGCAGAGATACTAGGCTTTTAACCAAAAAGCAAACGAGACGCACCAGGAAATAATAGAAATTAATCATAACCGAAAGGGGTAGGAGCACCCTCTAGAAAAGGGATGTGGAACTTAACAAATTGACTGTCAATGAGAGGCTACAGCAGATCCCTCTCTTCCTGATATGTCAAACTGCTTCAGAACTGGAGTGGCATAGAGCCAGCAGCATGGATTGGGCAGCTCTGCGACGGACCCTTTCAGCTGCTCCCCATCCTTCTGTGTGGGAGTTACAAATCCACAGTTGTGGATGACTATAATTCAGTATTCACTTGCTTGAGAATAAAATTGTTATATAAACTCATTAATATCAATTTAATTAATTTAAGTAGTTGTAGTTACTTAAGAGTGCCTGGATGTTGATTATTTTAATGAGACTGATTAGGAAGTTAGTGTAACCAACAGTATACTAAATGTAGTACAGATGCAGCCATTCAAACTTCGTGGCACAGACCTGTACCGCACGCATCTACCCACAAGCCACTGCAGCATACCGCAGTACGTGATAGGCTGGCCAAAATAACTGACAGGAGCACTCATGGTGCATTGGTCAGTAGTGGATAGATTTAATCATTTAATCTCTTTACTGTGCACGTTTTAATCTGCTTAGTATTGAATATTTATATGGAATTTTACCACTAAAAAGCATAAAAAGAAGAGGAGCATAACGCATCTGAAGGTGATAAACGATATTAATTTAGGAACATAAACATATTATGTAAACTGTATATTGCTGGTCTTGGTAGTTTAAAGAAAAAATACACATCAGTATTCCATTTCTCCCTAAAATTTTAAGTATCAGAGTCTTACATGTGGTTATTTCAGAAACGTTTTTACGTGCTCCTTCTGACCATATTACTGTACGTTTATATACTTTGTGAAAATTGTCATTTTAACCTTTTCTGCGAATTGTTGTTATCGGATTAAACAAAAGCATACTTTATCTAAATAAATTAATAATGATATAAATATATTAATGTACTGTTGCACAAACAGTAGTATAAGACTTTCCATTGATATGTGTATAGCTGTTTCAGTAGTTATCACATACCTGTATTGGTGGTGTGATAGCTTAAGTGACTGATTTATAACTCTAAGACTGGGTGTTCAAACCCAGCTTTTGCCATGAGTTTTCTTTTAACAAATAAACATTTCTTTGAAAAACTAAAATAGCAAATATTATTGGCATTATATTGACATTTTTTATATTTCTAAATATCACAACATCTTCGTACTGTATGTACACAGCGGTACCGCAGGGTGTAGGGCACAAATCCACGTGCGCCCAAAAGCCTTACATTAATGTTGTGCATTACCCTGGCATTGCGTGGTTTTTGAATATCTCTCTCTCTCTGTGGGAGTGCTGGCTGTGCCAAATTTCACTCCACAAAGTCTGAGTCTCTGTGTCTACATTGTTTGTAAACAAACCAGTTTCACAGGTATTTTCAAAGTTGAATAGGGCAAGTCTTCCGAAAGACAGTCCACCTTCCCCCCACGGACATGTTTTCTTAGAAAAATAGATTCACAACGCTGTGTCAGTCTTCTGTGTAAAAAAAATCAGTTTGAACACCATGGGTGCTGTTTTTAATAAGCTGCTGAGTAAAGTATAGGAATTTTCCTGCTGTCAGCAGTATTGTGTATATAGTTGACCCTTACCTGAATGAAAACAGGACATAAAGAAAGGGTTTCAGAAATCAAACAAAGCTTTATTCCCGTGCTTACAGTCTGGGTGATTGGAGGCTGCGCTGTTATGCTTCCTATGGTGATATACGGATTTTTCACATGAAGCCGTATTGAGCAGTATTCTCGTGTTGTGAATGTATGTACACAGCGGTTCCAGTTACTGCGTAATTATGCATCGATGAGAAACCTGAGGTTTAAAAAAAGAGAATTAGTTCACTGATAGTTTTATGTGGAGGCTGTGAACATTTTCAAAAGTCGTGGTCTATAAAATGCATTTGGTTTAAAGGCTTTCTGTGTTTCCCTTGCGATGATATAAACAAAAGAATATTCAAGAGTGGTAAAAAAATGGCTTAAAAACGACATAGTGAAGGCTGTGAAAACAGTCACAATGTATTTTGTTCACACAGCAAGTGTTTTTGTAAACAGAAATACTGTCCCCCTCCAAAACCCCTTTTTTTTTTGCTTACAGTAGTACTTCTCGCGTTAAGAAAGTTAGGTGTTAGCATAAACTATTAGTAATCAATAGTTTCAGAGAAATCAGAGAAGAGGCTCTGGTGAAATTTCTCTGTGAACTGAAGAGTTAAAGTGTAAAGTGTCTCCTCCTATTAACGAGAAGAGATGTGGTGCTTTAAACAAGAGAGTGTGGAGTTACTTTTTGTCAATGAAAAAATTGTGTGTTTTTTTTTACTCCCTGGCGGAAATGGGCTTCCATAAGAATCAAGTAATAGGTTTATTCCATGCTGAAAAAAGAAGAAAGAAAACACAATCCATAAGAATCAGTATAATGTAGCTTCTGGGAAATACATTTTTCCTGCATTAAAGTTTAACCCGTCCAGAGCGCCCTACATTACAAACTCCAAGCGTTTCACCCTCACACGTGAAGAAGGATTCACAGCCGAAATGTAGCAGTATTGTATTTCAGTAAATGTTTATATCATTATATCTATTTTTTTATTTCTTTTTTAAAAATTAAAAAAAATCATTTGCCCAGCCTACAAGGGGGGGGTCTGCTCTCATTGACAGTTGACACTCCTCCATACACTCAAGTGAAAAATTAATAACGCCAATGTAAATGTCGTATTTACAATTTGTTGATAATAAAAATGCTAAGTTCTCTAAAGCTTTCTCAGTTAAGTATGATAGTTTACCCAGGGAACTGTGTAAGCATGCGTAGGCAGCAAAAGATCAGCTAAACTGGGAAGATGTGACACCGAAGATATTATTAATAACCTTTTAAATCTGAAGGGAGAACTAAAGGAATACCCTTTATTAATAGGGATCACGTGAATTTGCGCCCTATTTCTGTGTACATACAGTACGCACGTTATGATATTTAGAAATATAAAAAATGTCAATATAATGCCAATAATATTAGTTATTTTAGTTTTTCAAAGAAATTTTTATTTGTTAAAAGAAAACTGATAGCAACACCTGGGTTTGAACACTGAACCTCAGGATTACAAGTCAGTCACTTAAGCAATCATAACACCAAGGCAGGCATGTGACAAGCGTATCTCAATGGAAAGTCTTTTTCTACTGTTTTGTGCAACAGTACATGAATATAGTTATACCATTATTAATTTCTTTAGATACGTGATTCCATATTATATTCCTTATTAATCAAATTCTAAAAGTATGCTTTTAAACGTACAGTGACATGGTCAGAAGGAGCAAGGAGCACGTAAAAACGTTTCCGAAATAACCACATGTAAGACTTTGATGCTTAAAATGTTTAGGGAGAAATGGAATACTGGTGTGGATTTTTTCTACAGGTTATATAATATGTTTATGTTCCTAAATTAATATCGTTTATGACCTTTAGATGCGTTATGTTCCTATTCTTTTTATGCTCAGCCACTAAAATTTCCCTTTAGTAGTAAAATTCCATATAAATATTCAATATTAAGTGGATTAAAATGTGCACAGTAAAGAGATTAAATGATTAAATCTTTCCGTGACCGACCAGCGCACCACGAGTGCCCCTGTCAGCCATTTTGGCCAGCCAATCATATACTGCGGTATGACGCGTTATGACGTAGGAAAATGCCTGCGGTACGTGTTTGTACCGCGCACTTTGAATGGCTGCATCTGTATATCTACTTTATTTCTGCATACCGATGAGGCCAAAGAGAGTAATATCATCAGTGAACCTGAATATTTTGACTGAATCTGAATGTGAAAAACAATTGTGTACAGAAAGTAAAGGAGACCCTTGAGGAGCTCATATGATTAAAATTAAAGGCTTAGAGATGCTATCCTTTAGCTTCACTACCTGCTTCCTATCAGAAAGGAAATCCAGTTACTAATAACACAGACTCTAATTGATACCCATTTTTGCTAGCTTATAAAAAAAAATGAAATGGATGATTATGTTAAAATTGGATTGTAAACAGTAATCAATAAAAAGGATCCAGGTATATTTGCTCGGTGCTTCTAGATGTTGAAATTTCATGGAGACCAAGGGAGACGGCATCATCCACTAAACTATTTGCTCAGTAGGCATGGATCCAAGTGCACATTAGACAGTAAATAAAAACATGAAAGCTACTGGTTTGTAGTCATTGAGGTAGCTCATAGTGGATTTCTAGGTATTGGTATTATAGTAGCCATCTTTAAGTAGTGTGGTACCTTAGAATGCTTAAAGGATAGATTGAAAATAGGAGCAAGTTGATTGGCACAAGATTTCAGTGTAGCTGTTGCAACAAGGTTGGGCGGTCCACTGGCTGTCTAGGTGCAGTCCACTGCATAGTTTTGTGCATCCACTGATGTGGTGTAGTATGTTTAACACAGTTTATAAACAGTTCCTACATTTGGAGGTCATCATGTGTGACGTACAGTACATCTACCAGGATGGGTAATAAAATAAACATAATATTATAAATGAAATAGGATTCCTCACAACCATCTTACTATCAGAACATTTAAGAAGTGTTAGAACACTTTGATTATTGCTGGTGTAAATAAAGCAATGTATGCACTTCATCCTTAAGTCACCACACAGTCTCACTTCCAGAATGCGAATTCAGAGGTTCAGTCTGTTTGATTCTGATCTGTTGTTGATGGTTCTGATATAATTTAACATAACAATTTATAATTGATTTAATTATTTAAAATAATGTATTAATATCTGGTATATCTTTAAGTCAATAACAAAATGGAAATATGGTGTGAAGCAAAAATGAAAATTGAATGAAAGATGCCAGTGAAGCTGAAAAAGCAACTTGGACATAGACATAACAGAGACAGTGTGAATGAGCAGCTAGAAGAAAAGAAGAAACATGTAACGTTTAGTACTTTATTTAGGATTTCCACAAACTGGTACACAAGATACATTTAACATTCTTTAGTAAATGTTAAACACTTTCTTGGAAAGTATTTGGTGATGTAACCTGAATACATTACTGGTCATCAACATTAGTCATTTAATTAAAATAAAACAAACATGAAACCATGTAGTATTTTTTTTTTGCGTGCCATGTTCTGAGTATAAGGGTAATACTGGATGTACTGTATACTCAATATGTGAGTATAGCACATTACTGTCATTGGTACACTGAATTATTTGAAAAGTTCACTTTAGTCTGAATTAAAAATTGTACTAAAATGCCAACTATTATATATATTTCTTTTTAATACAAATGGTAATTCCTATTTTTGATAGAAAAAAGGCAAAGTTTTAAAAATGCATCCACAACTTTACTGCATAAAATCAAACCTCAAATAAATGAGATTGCTGAGGACTGATGTAATATTTTTTTGTTTATTGGTGGAAAATTCATAAACAAATTTGTTTGATAGCTCAGTGTATCAGGTTTTTTTCCATATCTAATGAAGAAACAGAACGTCTCACAGAATGTGAACCTGCTAAATACATTGCGTGCACTCACACCTCTGAGGGGAAAACGGAAAAGGTGCAGGTTGGTCTACCTCCAACTGTACCATTTCTTGTGGTTCTAGGCGGAATACAGAAACAGCACAAAACCAATATTATATAATTTTAAAAAATCTTTTATTCACTGAAGTTATACAAAATAAACATAGTAAAAAAATATGTTTAAGCAGACAGTGAGCTAATGGATAAACAAATGATATTATGCAAAATTGATTTAAAAAACATACAACTGACATCAGTTAAATGTGGAAACATCTACTGTATACTGTACATTTTTTTAAAAATCTGAATTCTGTATATTTAAATTGAATATCACTTGCAGTGTATACCTGAATGTATATGTATACTTAATTTGGTTGGCCAAGCAGTTTCACATTCACTTTTAAGACTTGCAGGAGCAGCTGTTGTCTTGTCTGAGTGAGAAATTATCTATATATTTCCGTTGTGTCGTTGTGTCATGTCTGCATACACAACATTTGTGTCCACTTCTCTCTACCTACTCCCAGTCTTATTTTTGTTGTGAGTAAAATTAAGTGCAGCATAATTCATCATATATGTTTCTTGATTCTGGAAATAAAGCAAAATGACACAAATGCAGTTAATCTATATACACAATTTAATTGCAAGAAAGCACATTAATCATTACATACAGATGTAACCATTCAGAATGCGTGGTAAAATCCCATAACACATGGGGCTGCAGGTTACCTCGGCATGTGATTCATTGGCCAAAGATGATCAACAGGTGGCACTTGAGGTGCATTAGATGTTAGTGTAACGATTGCTTCTTTTAATCCCTCTATTGAGCATGTTTGGAGCTGTGGTGTCTTAGACGGAAAGGGTGTTTAGATCCTGATTGGAAGGTCCTGGGTTCAATCCCAGGTAGGGGCAAGTGATTTAGCTTGCTCTAATTCCTTCTGGATGGCTCCCAAGTCCACTCAGCCTGCTTTAAAAATTAGTACTGGGGGTTAATCCTTCCAGGGACAATAAGCCAGCTAGAGTGTAATGCTGACCACTTCACCTCCACCTCCAGTGGTCAAAGAAAAATGGTGACCCTTGCCCCCTATTTACCATGGGCCTTTATGGCCTGAAAAGGGACCTACCTACTGTGCATATTTAAATACTCTTAATATGGAAAATTAATATGGAATTTTACAACTAAAGGGACATTTTGTAGCTTTTTTAAACAGATTTAAAAAAATTAATAAATTGGTGTGCTATATGGCGCATTAAGGCATGTGCACCGCAAAATGATGCAGTATCAGGCATGCATTCTGAATGGCTGGATCTGTACATGTAAAAGAGATGATAGCAGAATATTTTATTTCCCAGACTTTTACAAAATTCATGATTGCAATACTTACTTGATTGTTTGTGGAGTCATCATTTACACTATTATAACAGGTTTCTACATTTCAGAGGAACAGAGGAAAAGAGAGCTGTTAACTTCACATAATACACAGATGCCTGTTGCCAGGTAAAAATCTGTCACACAGGAATGTGAATAAACTTTGTCAGTATGTTGAAATATAAGTAAAATTCCAAATGTAGTTAGAAAGTACAGACCATACAAATATTGGCAAGAATCATAATTTTCATAAACAAACTATGATTACATTTAAAATTAAATTTAAAATTTAAAAAATTAAAACATATCATGCCAGATATCAGTGGTACTTTCACTTTAATTTATTTTTCATCAGAAATCAAATGGTAATACAAAGCTGGTTCTAATTTAAAAAAATCAAAATATTTAATTTAAATTTTCTATATTATGCACAAATTTATCTGTTTCAAAGTTGTTGTTTTTTTCTGGTTAACAATCCCTTACATATTACATTTAAGATTTCATATATACCGATAAGAAAATCTAAAAATCGTGACTTTTCTTGACTGGATACAAAAAGATGTTAATTTTGAGCTCTAGCATACAGTATGTAGAGTTCAAAAACAAGTTAAAGGGCATGTTGGGTGTAAATCACAGCCTAAAGCAAATTACATTTTTTACTTTCAAATTAAATTACTCTTACTTGCAGTCATAATTGTGGAAACTTATTAGCATATTTATTGCGTTTAAATGAGAAAATTATTGCTGTCAAGGCCATGCATAATCAGAAACAAGCCTCCTCTAATTCCCACAAACACAGACTCATTAGTTAATCATCCAATCGGTCACCACCGCACCAGAGTACTTAAGGGCTCTTTCCCCATTATCTTGGTGCTCAGTATTGGGTGTCCCATTTGAGCCCCTAACCTTTGTGTTTTCTTGCTACCTGTGTGCTGTCTGTTTCCTGAACCTCCGGCTTATGATCCCGCCCTTGGTATGAGTACGACTTCTGATAGTGCGTATTGGTTTAGTACACCTGGCTCTCACAAAACCTGTGCTTCAGGTTATATCATTCAACGCATAGGGTCCAGCTTGAATCTTGGCTGCTGCACCATAACATTTGCATTTATATAGTATGAGAGAATATTGTGTTTAATTTAGAAAATTATTGCATTTATACATGATAACAGTGCTTCAAAATGTGATAGTTAATTTGTGACAAATATTGTCTGCCATATTAATATCTCGCATTATATACTGTATGCAATACTAATATTTCATGCAAAGAAGCATTGGCTTTAACAACAGAAAAATATCTTCACACTCATGTTTAAAAAAAACTCTCAAGGAGCAATGGTGCTGTCTTTTGTATACTGTATATGAAATACAACACAGTGTCAGTGAACATTCTTGGGTTAAGCTATTGATAGTTCTTTCATACAAATTAGCTATCATGTTCAAACACAATACTATAACATTTACATTTTTTTTCTGTGGCATTAATAACCTCCATACATATTGCATTTAAATCATGTAAATTTTATAAATCCTTCTGAAATTCACGTTACATGTACATCTAATTTTTTTTTGTTTCTTTAAGAAAAAAACTTAGTATTATTATAATTTTTAAAGAGGTAAGGAGGTACATCACTTAGGCAATAATTTAACAAAGATCTTAAGAAACTAATAGATAATGAAATGCAAATCAATGAGTTTCAACAAGCATTGGGCAGGGTAGCTACCTAACACTTCTGCTCTCTCCACAGCTCACGAGTCCTGTTTTTGAGTCCAGCCTGAAATATACCTTTTGTACTGCATGTCTTTTTGTATATATGCATGTGCTTTTTATATAGATATTGCTTCTTCTTCGTATGTGTTTTCTTTGGGTGCTTCAGTTTCCATAATTCAAAGATAATTAAATAATTTTCCATAATTCAAAGATATGCTTTCTCAGTTGATTTGCATTATCTCCTATATCTGTGTGAGTGTGCCCTGTGATAGTCAAGTGTCCTATCCAATGTGTGTCTTGAATTGCACCCATTTGCCTGCCAGGTAAGGCCCTGGATACCTGTTACCCTGTATTAGCAGTTATTGAAAATAAACAAATATTAGAACAAAAGAAACTGAGGAAAACAGGCCAGTCTGTTTATGTCTGGCTGTCTATCACAACATTAAGCCTACTGTAGATATGTACATTTATAGCAATTGTAACTCTACAATGTGCTCTTGTGATCCATTCCATCAACTGATAATTGGTACAGTAGTGTAAAAACATTATTTATTTTATTGGTACACAAACAAACTCCATGCAGTTCTCCTTAAGTCCTGGAAGATACCTGGTCACTTTCTGTGGATGGATTCCAGAGCAGCAATATTTTTTATATAAAATGGTTACCTAAACCATACACAGTGTTCTAAATGAAGCCTTACTAGTACAATATACAATTTAAACATAATATTCCTTGACTTAAATTCAACAACCACTATTAAATATATATCCATATATTAAATACATATCCTAAATTGCATTTGCCTTATTTAAATGCTTCCCGATATTGTCCAGAAGAGGAAGCCTCTTACAGCTAATGGTTCACATTCTGTATTTATAATTTGCATGGAATACACTGAAATTGCATACATTAAACAGCATCTGTCAAGTATTTTCCAAAATTTTGAACATTTGAATTATTTTTTATATTTAGGGTACTACCTCTGTACCACTGTTCTTTGAGTACAATGGTAAGATACTATCAAACTATAGAGATTTATTAATCTTGATTGCTTCTTGTAACAAAAAGACATCTGCCTGATACAATTTAAAACAGACCTTCATCTTTCCAGTCCATGAGGCATGTTGTTTTTTTCTAAACTCTCATTTAGTACAACAGCTTCTTATTAAATGTCGAGTCAAACATTGTAAAACCATGGGAGGGTCGTGACACACTTTGTGTCAAGATATTTTTGTCAGAAAAAGGTTAAAACTACTCCAAACTGGATAATGAAAAATGGGTAGATCAAGCCCATAAAAGTCTTTTTGAAATGTGGAAGGCATTGCAGAACTTTTCTTGGGATATTGACACCTCAACTTTCTACATTTACCACATCTTAAAGAACTTTAAATGCTTATTTATTTTTTAAATACAATGTTTTACATGTTGATAACATTGCAAGGAAAATAAAGAAATTTCAAATCTCTGATGTTTTAAAGATCACAATATGGGAATTATTTTAGCATTTAGATCAACATACCTCTGTGAACAGATATTCTCACACATAAAGGTTAGTTCTTTATATCTCCAGTAGCTATTCAACAACTGAACACTGTGTCAATTGCAACAAACTTTCAGCATAAGATAACTCTTGGCACATCCCTTCTTAAGGGCAACCGACCCCTGGTCTAAATGTTTCCCATTTTTGTCCTGAATATATTTTACTTAATCTCTGGTTCATGGTTCTTTGCTTGTTTTAGTATTGAAAAAATATTGTATATTTTATTTTGGCTTCCGTTACAATATTCGTTTAATTTTCCTTTGCCTCTATGTAAGATCATTTACATCCATGTAATTCATTATAACAGTTATTTGACTTTTAAATTACTTATTAAAGTAGTTTCTTTTCTCTTATTTTTTCTTAATTGATCTGTTGAACCATTTTAAATGCTGTTTTTTAGCTTTTGATGGATTTACAGATGCAGCCATTCAAAATGCGCGGTACAAACCCGCGGTACGGTAAACTACCCACAAGCCACCGCAGGGCACCGCGGTAAGTGATTGGCTGGCCAAAATGACCGACAGGGGCACTCGTGGTGCATTGGTTGGTAGTGAAAAGATTTAATCAATGTCTTTACTGTGCACATTTTAATCCGCTTAGTTTTGAATATTTATATGGAATTTTACCACTAAAGGAAAATTTTAGTAGCTGAGCATAAAAAGAAGAGGAGCATAATGCATCTGAAGGTCATAAACGATATTAATTTAGGAACATAAACATTACTGTATGTACGTAAACTGTACTGTGTATGGCTGGTCTTGGTAGTTTAAAGAAAAAATACACACCAGTCTTCCATTTCTCCCTAAACATTTTAAGCATGAAAGTTTTATGAAACGGTACCCAAATATGCGATTGCTGTATAGAATGAATTTTAATTTAAAAAAATTATTGAACACGCAAATTAAGCTGTTTACATCTTCCGCCTGAGAACAGTCACCCGTTGCTACCCAACGCAGAAACACAGCCACTAACTAGCAAAGAGAGGACATTAGCTAGCCAATATGATAAAGAAATAAATGATTATTTTGTTTATTTCTTTTGCACATTTATTTGAACATTTCCATCAATTGTACAAGCACTTGGAAACTGTCTAATCCCTAGTTCATCAGGCATTTTCGTTTACACTGCGGGCATTCTCCCGGTCTGGCGCCGGTCTGTGTCTTCTAGGATATAATGCCAGCGAACTCTTGTTTTTATGTCCACTATAACAGACAATCTCCTTTGCTTTTAACCGAGCGTTTAATAATTTCCTAAAATGAAAATGATTTACTTTATTTCCCTCACAGGATCAATAAAAGTATCTATCATCTATCTACATAAACTACTGGACAGAATTCTGGGGTCTCCCCATACCAGAGATTATGGTAGGGCTTCAGAATGGTGATTGGCTGACACCATCTGACACCCCTCTGATTGGAGAAAAAAGACGTGCTGGTTTGCTATACATACTGTACCAGGAAGAGGATTTCTTTCTATTCAAAACGTGTATTTTAAAAGTTTAATTAAGAAGTAAAAACCTTACAGCATACACAGATTTCTAAACTGATCAGGATCGTTATCTTTGTCTTATGCATAATAATGTTCACCACTCTGTCCAGCAAATTAATAATAAACTTTATTTTATATAGCGTTTTAAACGAATAAGTAATTAGATTGCTCATAAACCTAATCGCTTATTCTACATAAACACAGCGTAATTGCTCACTGAAAATGCTTTTTCTTTTTATTTAGGTTCAGATTTCAACTATAGATTGTATTATTAATAACCATAATAACGACCAACCAACAAAAACAACCATATAAACATAATACCAACCAAAAACATAGATAACAACCACAATACAAAATCAAATATATCAAACCATTAAACTCTCTCAAATTCCTCCAATTATCATAATCCCGCCCCTTATGCAAAACCAAACCCTCCTCCCATCCCAGTTTATCCTCTTTATTATAAACAAAATCCACCTCAATTTTCAACATAAAGCATTACACAAAATCAATACCTCATCACTCCATACTCAACTTTTTATTTAGGCTCAGATTTCAACTATAGATCGTATTATTATAAACTTTCTTGGAAAAATGTCTTTTATGTAAACCATGTTTGCTATTAATTCATTTAGGGCTAGAATATGTTCATTGTCTTCCAATCAGGTCGAGTTGACATTAGAAGCTTGCCACGCCCGGACTGTTACACCAACGCATTAGCATGTTAAAGTGATTTCATTGAGAAGCCTAGCTTTCTTAACTAGTAAGTACTGTACTTCCTTGGTTTTGGAGGGGGTAGGTGTCTTTCGCTGGAAATCTCGCCCCCTTCTACTTTGAAAATACCTGTGAAACCGGTTTAATTCGTCACAGCCAGCACTCCCGCAGAGAGGGGGATTGTACTCGTTAATGTCTTAGCCGGAACACATCATTATGTCTCATTTTGTATTTCTATAAAAAAAATCGTTTGCCCAGCCTAACACTATTGTTGTTATTGTTTTCATCCTGTAAAGCGCTTTGAGGAGCACAGCTTTCTCACCACTTAGATTACTTTTTAATACCATCCTTACACAAAGCAGAAACTGATTGTATTTTCCGATGACATACAAGTGGAAAGATTACAGATGTTAATCGTCTTTTTTCTGAACCAGGGAAAATCTGATCATGTTTCTCTATAACAATAATAAAAAACTTTATTTTACATATCACCTTTAAAAGTGGCATCTCAAAACAATACAGAAGATGTAAACCACAGATTACAAAGTAAATACCCAGACAAACGCAAACGCGTTTTTAATAAAATGCTTTTATTCATTCAGCAGAGAGAGAGCGTAAAACCTGGGCGTAACAGCTGTTCCTTTTTCTGATCACTCGCTCTCTGGATAAACGTCTCACCTGTCCTGTTCTTTGTTTTCCTAATTTGCTTATTATGCTTTCTGTGATCCACTCCTGCCCTCACACCTAAAGAAGACTATTTTAAATTTCTTTGTGCGGTCCATTGTGCAATTAACCCTTGTATGTGCTGTCCTTAAGGTGATATCACATAAAGGTGATATGTAAAATAATGTTTTTTATTATTGTTATAGAGAAACATGATCAGATTTTCCCCGGTTCAGAAAAAAAGATCTAAAGTATGCTAGTTTGTCACTAGTATACTTTTAATACAGTCTTTGCTGTGCTCTTGAGGATCCTTGTGATATTTCGAGCTCTGGTTGAATGATAAGTGTCGCAGTTTAAATAATTTTTGTAGTTGGAAATTATGAAACGCTCTGTTAAAAGCAAGGGAGTTTTTGTGTCCGTTACAGTATAAGAAAATGCCTGACAGAGTAGGGCTCGGACAGATTCCAAGTGCATTTTTGCAATTTACGTTGCATTGTGCATTGTGCTGCTGTAATACAGTTTAAAATAATTAAAACTCTAAACAGTATCAGCTTTATTTATGGGTTGCAATTTAAAAAAAGTCAAAAACAGCACTCAAAATGCAATTTAGAGCTTTCTGGCAAGAGGAGACACCCAAATTAATAATGTAACATGCCACTGTTTGTGCATGAACAAGGTTATACTGCTATTTCCTTAGATACACGATTAAAAAAGTAATAATTTTAAATCCCCGGCGGAACACATTCCATAAGAATCAGCGCTTTTATATATCGCCTTTAAAGGTGGCTTCTCAAAACGCTTTACAGGATAAAAACAACAATAACAGCAACAACAACAACACTGTATTTCATTGCACTTTGAAAACCAAGTAATAAATTAACTATATGTGCAAACGTTTTATGATATGTCGCTGTTGTGAATGTCTGTGGTGTGTATCTTATTTGCCTGTCTGTCCTGGCTCTCTCGCTCGCCCTCCCCCCCTCTCTCTCAATTCAATTCAAGGTGCTTTATTAGCATGACAGATGGGTACAATCAGTGTTGGGTATTTACTTTGCTTTGAGATGCCACTTTTAAAGGTGATATATAAAATCAAGGCTTTAACTTGCTTTAACTCCACAAGTCTGAGTTCTTGTGTCTGTCCTATCCGAACCCGAAAGTATTACAATATGCATCTTTATAGCAGGTGGTGTACAGCTTTTTAGTATAGATTACACTTTTCTGAAATGTATTTAAAAAATAAAAACGATTACAATCTAATCTTTCCACGTTTGATCCCAAGATCCCAAGGAAAAAATAAATCTAAACGGGGAGAAAGCTATGCTGAAAGTTTATTAAGATACTTAGAAGACAAAGATATCAATTTATGTTGCATTTGTCTGATTGTGAATCAAAAAACACATATATTTAAACCCGCGTTTGCGATTTAAATCAAAACGCGATTTAAATCAATATAAATGTTTATATTGTAACACCTAGGTGACTATTCATTGTTATTAAAATGACTTAAATTCGATCATGTTGTGATATTTAGAAATATAAATTTGTTTGGTGCGAGTGAGGTTTTATTTAATCTCCGACTCAGGGAAACGTTTCATTTTTGAAATGTTTGTTAAAAAAAATTCATGGCTCCAGCGGGATTCAATCACAGACCATGTTATATGGGAATCAGGAAGCTAACCCACAGCGCCACCGGCAAGGTCACGTGCAGAGTGCTAAAAAAGCACTACAGAAACATTATCAACAGACAATGTACAGCATGTACTATTCTTGTGTTGTGGTACATGAATATAATTATATAGTTATTAATTTCTTTAGATACGCGATTCCATATTATATTCCCTTTTAATCAAATTCTAAAAGTATGCTTGTTGACTCCGGTATCACATTAGTTAAAGACTTCGATGCTTAAAATGTTTAGGGAGAAATGGAATACTGGTGTGTATGTTTTCTTTAAAGTACCGAGACCAGCCATATACTGTATGTTTAAGTTCCAAAATTAATATCGTTTATAGCCTTCACACGCGTTGCAGTATACTCCTATTCTTTTTATGCTCAGGTACTAAGATTTCCCTTCAGTGGTAAAATTCCATATAAATATTCAATACTTAAACGGGCACAGTTAAGACATTAAATATAGATATACATACTGTAAACAGTACAGTTTGCATATGATAATATGTTTATGTTCCTAAATCAATCTCTTTTATGAGCATGTGAAAGGTATGGTGAATCGATTCTCAAAAATTACTGTACTTTGCATGATTGGAAGCAAATGCGTGATTGCGAAATGCTGTGGTGTTACTTTTACAAAGACAACGAAAAAAAGAATGTGGACCAGGGCAATACTTTGAGTTTACAGCTTGTCCAAGGTCATTCATTATTAATACTATTAGTAATATCTTCGTTAAAGACTTTGATGGCGACAGCTCAAACATGAGAGGTTGAGCTTTATTAGCTCCACCTTGCAGAAATTCCGGATACTATTATTTTACTTGAGGTATTATACAGATGCAGCCATTCAAAATGCGCGGGCGATACCGCATTATTTTCCGGTACGCTGTACGCAGTCTACCGCAAGCTACCGGTAAATACCGCGAGTTACCGGTAAATACCGCTAGCAAAATAATAGTATCCGGAATTTCCGCAAGGTGGAGCTAATAAAGCTCAACCTCTCATGTTTGAGCTGTAGCCATCAAAGTCTTTAACGAAGATATTAATAATAGTATTAATAATAAATGACCTTGGACAAGCTGTAAACTCAAAGTATTGCCCTGGTCCACATTCTTTTTTTCATTGACCGTCTTTGTAAAAGTAACGCCACAGCATTTCGCAATCACGCATTTTTTTCCAATCATGCAAAGTACAGTGATTCACCATGCCTTTCACATGCTCATAAAAGAGATTGATTTAGGGACATAAACATATTACCGTATGCAAACTGTACTGTATACAGTATGTATATGTATATTTAATGTCTTAACTGTGCCCGTTTAAGTATTGAATATTCATATCTAATTTTACCACTGAAGGGAAATCTTAGTAGCTGAGCATAAAAACAATAGGAGCATACTGCAACGCGTGTGAAGGCCATAAACGATATTAATTTTGGAACATAAACATACAGTATATGGCTGGTCTCGGTACTTTAAAGAAAACATACACGAAACATGGTTTCATTATGACCAGAATCTTGAGATATTTTTAACTTGATTTACAGTATTTGAGAGGTATGTCTTAACACCGATACTACAGTGCTTAAGTACTACTCACGTATATGTTTCTAGGTTTATATTATGCATTTCATACGGTCAAATTACTTTTGAGCAACTAATAAGAAGCGCGAAACGGTATGCGTTTTACTTTCGTTTCGTGCTGGGACCCGTGGATTGATTAGAGATATCAAGTACATACAAGTCATTTTTTAAATGTTGTAGTTCGTCTTGAAAAAATGTTACGAGTACATCATCTATCAACAATTACACAGGTTCTGTTTCCATATTGCGGATTTTGGTTACGTAATATTATTTTCTAGATTTCACGTTGTGAATATATGATTTGGGCAAACAGAGCCGCAAAGAAGTACATTATGGGTTGTTGTTTTTTTTTGCAGTTTTATCTAGAACAAGCGATGCTTAAACCTTTGTCTGATTCTTGTGAAACTATCCACACGACAGTTACAGTACCTAGGAGTTGACTTCAGTGATGTCACTGATGGGATGTTTCTAAAAATCCATCCTCTGTAAAACGTCTTCTCTAGTTGTCCTGCATATGTATTCGCTAATGAAGCTGTGTGTTCTGAGCCTGGATCTCTACATTTCTGTATGAACCACCTTAGAGGGCTAAAGACAGCTTGTGTTTAAATTGAGTGTAAGGCAATTTATGCTTCTAAAGTCATGGTCAGCATTTTTGTACTGTGCTGTAAACTTGTTCTGTGCCTAGTCACATTATTTTATAGCGTTTTCATAGCGTTATCAAATCTGGTGGCGCTGTGTTAGTTTCCTGACTCCCATGTCACATGGTCTGTGATTGTAACCTGTAATACCGGTTTAATTCGTCACAGCCAGCACTCCGGTTGTAAAGTAGAAGCAGGCGAGATTTCCAGCGAAAAACACCTCCCCCTTCTTCAGGTGTGAGGGTCTTCTGCTCAGAATGAAACGCTAAAATGTAATGTAGGCTCTGAATGGGTTCTGACTTGCTTTAACAAAATATGTTTACAAATCCTTTCACCTGGCATTTTCGTAGTTAGAAATTATGGAACGCTCTGTTAAAAGCAAGGGAGTTTTTATGTCCGTTGCAGTTCTTTTGCAACATGAATATAATTATATCGTTATTAATTTCTTGAGATACGCGATTCCATATTATATTCCCTTTTAATCAAATTCTAAAAGTATGCTTGTTGACTCCGGTATCGCGTTAGTTAAAGACTTCGATGCTTAAAATGTTTAGGAGAAATGGAATACTGGTGTGTATGTTTTCTTTAAAGTACCGAGACCAGCCATATACTGTATGTTTAAGTTCCAAAATTAATATCGTTTATGGACTTCACACGCGTTGCAGTATGCTCCTATTCTTTTTATGCTCAGGCACTAAGTAAAAGGAGATGCTTCATATTGCTTGACTAATTTTAAAAACTAAGTTAGAAATGCAGACGCTCCCTCGGTGCGCTGCTCTGGTGCGCCGGCTCTTACACAGTGCCTGTCTGCCGTAAGCGTTACAATATACATACCCAACACTGCTTGTACCCATCTGTCATGCAAATAAAACACCTTGAATTGAATTGAATTGAGGGGAGAGGGGGGAATACTAAAGGCAATACTGGCTCAATACCCTCGATGGGCTTTGACGTGCTAATGCGTTGGTTTAACAGTCCGGGTGTGGCAGGCTTCCAATGTCAACTCGACTCGATTGGAAGACAATGAACGTATTTTGTGATATTTAGAAATATAAATTTGTTTGGTGCGAGTGAGGTTTTATTTAATCTCTGACCAAGGGAAACGTTTCATTTTTTCAAAGAAATGTTTGTTAAAAAATAAAGTCATAGTTCTATGGGATTCAATCACAGACCATGTGACAAGGGAGTCAGGAAACTACTCTAACACACAGCGCCACCGGATTTAATAACGCAATAAAAACGCTATAAAATAATGTGACTAGGCACAGAAAAAGTTTACAGCACAGTACAATAATAAATGCTGACCATGACTTTAGAAGCATAAATTACCTTACACTCAATTTAAACACAAGCTGTCTTTCTGTATGAACCTCTAAGCTGGTTCATACAGAAAATGTAGAAATGCATTAGCCTGATTATGATTAAAAAACACATAATTAAACACGCGTTTGCGATTTAAATCAGAACACGATTTAAATCAATATAAATGTTTATATTGTAACGCATACTGTCCAGCCTCCATTTCTCTATAAAAATTTACTCTGTTGCACACACACACACAATAGAAGGAGGAACCGCTGTCAGAAGGGAAGATATGTTCAAAATATCGCAAATATCGTTCATGTTGCGATATTTTGAAATATAAAAGTCAATTTATTGTCCATAATATCGCTATTCTATTTTTTCGAAGAAATGTTTGTTAAAAGAAAAGTCCGGCACCAGCTGGATTCGATCACACAACCTCCCAGTTGCTAGTCACGCACCTAGACCAGTCGGCTAGAAGACAGCTCGCATGAACAGGCAGGCGAAAAAGCCCTACACAGCCCTGTCGCAGCACACGAATACCGTTATTAAATTCTTTAGATACGCGATTCCATATTATATTCCCTTTTAATCAAATTCTAAAAGTATGCTTGTTGACTCCGGTATCATGTTAGTTAAAGACTTCAAAGCTTAAAATGTTTAGGGAGAAATGGAATACTGGTGTGTATTTTTTTCTTTAAAGTACCAAGACCAGCTACAGTATATACTGTATGTTTATGTTCCAAAATTAATATCGTTTATGGCCTTCACACGCGTTACAGTATGCTCCTATTCTTTTTATGCTCAGCTACTAAGATTTCCCTTCAGTGGTAAAATTCAATATCTACAACGGGCACAGCAAAGACGTTTTTACTGTAAGTCTTTCTACGACAGACCAACGGACCACGAGTGCCCCTGTCGGTCAACCAATCACGTACTGCGGTGCCACGCGTCATCTTGCGTCATACTGAGCGACGTCACCTGCGGTACGTGTCTGTGACGCGCACTTTGAATGGCTGCATCTGTAGGAGAATTTATGGTAACTCGCGGTAGACTGTGTAAAGCGCACCGCAAAATAATGCGGTATTGCCCGTGCATTTTGAATGGCTGCATCTGTACTCACACTTAACATAAATTTTCTCTGAGCTTGAAACTGAATCATAATTGAGAAACAGAAATTGTAAGCTCTTACTTTGCACTTTAATAGATATCTCATTATGGATCACTATATCTTGTTTGTTTGAGAAGACATGTTCTGTACAAGCATTTCATTTTCTAGGTGTTCTGAAAAACCAAGAACGCTTTCATTAACCATGTCTACCATTTTAGTTTCTGCTGCTAATATTCATATACTGTAAGTCTTTCTCCATTAATTTTCCCATGGAAAAAATGAAGTCTCATGTACATGTATATCGTAAACCACTTCTTCCTATGCACATTGTTTCTTAGTTCCTTCTTTATACAGTATTGAATTATAATCAAAATAATAATTTTGATGATTTAGAGCATGCTCTTTACACTATACCTTTGTAATATTATTTTTAATTGGTCTGACCCACATTAATTAATAACATTAATTTTGATATTCTTGATTTTTTTATTCCTGTAGTCTATTTCCAGAGCCTGAATAATCTTTTGACATACTGTATAATGCTAAACCTATCCCCTCTTCTATATTTCCTGTCTCTCCAGAGCAAAGTGTATCTAATGTAACATTCCGCTCCATCAGTTTTGGTTAGCCAGATTTCTGTCATTCCACTAACATCATAACTGCCTACTAATATTGTAGATTCTTGTCTAATTTCGTTAAGTTATTCCTAGCATTAAGACATAGGCACTTAATTACCTCATTATTTGTTCTGTTTTTTCATTTAGTTCTCCTTCATTGTATCCCTGTATTGTGATACAAAACTCACCTTTATGCAGTGTGTTTCTGATCCAGACGAGGACAGCAATCGCAATCATACACAGAGCATTTATTGCCCCCAAAGCCAGGACAACAGGATAGAGCTCATTTTTATCTGCCGTAAAATATGTACCATCACTCAGTAAAGTTACTAATGCTGCAATGTAAATAATCAAAAAGAGGGTATGGCACACTTTACTGTTGAAAGGTTAAACACATATCAATATGTACTGTAAATTACTTTCCTAATAAACTACCTGCATATCTATCAAAAACACTCATATACTGTATATATTTTTGTTTTAAGTAATGCACAAAGATGAATATTTCTAGAATGGAAATGTCCATAGAGCCTGGCACTAGTGGCTATATTCGATACTTTATTGATGTATTTTTTAGGAAGTGTAATGACAATAAGGATCGTTACCTGTAATCTCCAGCAGTGTACCATTCCCAAACAAGATCTCTCCACATGTAGCCACAGCACAGTAGTAAGTCCCAGCATCAAAGTGGCTAAGGTTCCTCTTGGGGGGGTTATAGACACAACTCTGTGTAGGAGACCCAGCCACAGAGTTCCTCTCACAATGATCATTCCTGTTTTCATAAGTGTAAATTATTTCTGGGAAGGATTCTCCTGAGCCATGTCTTAACCAATGAACACTGTGCTCTCCTGCATGGGTCTCAGTGTGTATTTTACACTGCAGAGTTACATCATCTCCTGGCTGGACTGGGACAAACACAGGCTTCTGCACAATACTCCTGCTCATCAATCCTGAATCTGTAGTTAAACGGAAAGTATTTCTTTTGATATTAAATTGCCACACATCTCTCCAATGTTTCTGTGTTACATGTCACATTACATGAAATTTATATTCTGGAAGTTTTTTTATTATTAATAAAATCCAAATAGTACTCTGAATTAAGTCATTGTGATATATTAATATCGAGTAATATACATTAGTATCAAATAAAAAAAAAACTTTAGAATGCATATTTTAACATTTTTTCTTTTTTAAACATTTCTATTTTAGTTTAACATGAACATTAAACAGCAAAATTCAATGTATGTATATAAAATAGAGTATTATTCAATTTTTTTATGCATACAAAGTATTTGTATTAAACATAACCTTCTTGACAAGAACAGAATTTCACAACTGTAATAGTGATAACTGTGAAGTGGAGAAAGCAATAGTTTATTCTTTAAAACCCTCTCTATATTTAACATATTCCATATGTATAATGTTTTTTAATCCACCATCACCAGCAGCCTTAATCATAATGTGCAGTGCATGTTTTTAAAAATCATCCTATTATGCACAATGTGAGTCAGCACCGAACTGGCCAGTTCCTACCAAATGAAGCTCCATCCATTGATTTCCTAACTACTTCTTCAAATTCAGGCTCATTAAGCAGCAAGAGCCTATCCTGGCAAGTAACAGGTACAAGGCATGGTACACTCTGGATATGATTGCAGTCCTTCTCGGGGCAGCCACATAGACAAGTAAACACTCACATCTAGGGACAATTTTCCCAGCAGCCATTTAACTTACCAGGATGTATTTTGATTACCTGCAGAAAGCCTACACCAGCATGGGGAGAACATACACTTTTAACTTTGGCATGAGTGTGTGCATCCTTGTGTCTGTGTGTGCCGTGCAATGGACTAGCAAGGTGTAGCCTGCCTTGCATCCATTGCTTGCCGGGTTAGACTCCAGTTTGCGGCCATAAACCTGTACTGGATAAAGTAATTAGAAATGCATGGATAGATAGAATATACAAATACTACTCTTGTGATTTCAATTGTATTTAAACAATTTTGTTTACAAAGTTACATATTCTTGAAATAAAATGCGTCCGTGAATACCTTATTGAACATTATGATGTAGTTTACCTTTAAGAATCAGAAAGGTCCCATTTCCAAAGGAGAATGTGTTATAGAGTTGTATTCCACAGTAATATATTCCAGTATCTGAGGATTCTGCCTTCAAGAGTGTAAGATTGAAGCTCTTGTCATCGTTCTTCGCTGTCCAATGTGAATTGCTTTTAAACTCTTCATGAAACATTTTTTTTCCATAATAATCTGCTACAATGATCTGAGGTGCCTGTCCAATGATGAGCTTGAGCCATAACCAAGTTTTAATATTCTCAGCTTCAGTAATGCACTCCAAAGTGACAGAGTCTCCAAGCTGAGCGTGCACCCACTGATGTGGCTGAGACACAGAATTATCAACAATCACATCTGAAACTCAAATACAACAGTTACTACTGAGACAACATTAAGAAAATGCCTGGAGTGTAAAGTAATGTGTAATGTAATTATAATTTTTACACTCTCAAGGAACATCTGATATTTGCTCATCTTTTAAAAATGTAAAAAAATAGTGAAAAATATGAAAATAATAATAATGCCATAGTTTTTTTTTATCAATTGATAAGACACATGTACTGTATCAGAATTACTTGAAGTTTTGCCTTTGTCATAAAAAATCAATTTTAGCTTTTAAAAACTTGAGAGAAAAATAGAAAAAAATGTCACTCTTCTTGCAGCTTTTATGATCCATTACTGAAATGTAGTCTCATTTTTGAAAATTATTTGAATGGTCATTACATTGAAATATCATTTCAATATTTGTAAAAAAGAACACATTTGTTAAGTTTACTTCAGACATATCTAAAAACTCAGCATCTAATTTGTTAATGTATTAATTTATTTAATTAACTTGAAAATATTTGGTTTCACACTTACAGTATTTCTGGAGAAACCCTACAGTGACCCAAGTTTGGTCCAGAAATATTGTGTTGGAGTTTAAGATTAATTAATTTGATGTATGTAAATTACTATGGATATATATTTTCATGATGAGCTATAAAAAAAGTTTTGTGTGATGCTTCTGCATTTAAATGATAATTTTGCACTTACTTGATTTCCCGACAAGCCAGAAAGAGATCCAGAGTCTAATCATCTCAACAGCACCTCTGATCAGATGACAACTGTCCTGAGCCCCAGCTCACTGAATCAAAGGCAATGGAAGTGTTCACTGTCACGCCAGAATAGGGGGGAACACCCAGACTCTTCTGATTGGGTGAAGAGAAGACAACATTCCTGTGTGTAAGTGAAAGATCAAACACCCACTACTGTTTTTTTTATATTTAAGTGTCTTCACAATGTACTGTAGAGGAACTCAGAGTATTTTATTGTTTCAATATTGTGAACATACCTGTATTTCAAAGAACTATTGGCACATTTGGACTTTACATAAAACATGGTCTTCACTAGCAATTTTAAAGCATATATTGAAAACTGCAATTAACTGAGGATCCTAAGGTTTTGTCTTTCTATATATCCAACCCTTTTCTTACTGTTTCTTCCAATTCGGGGTAACAGGGGAGTCCTATCCTGGAACACAACAGGCATCTTCTGATTGGGTGAATAGAAGGTAACTGTTCCATGTGTGTGACGGAAAGACTAAACACCTGCTGCTGTTCTCATATCAAAGTTCTTCCACACATTATAGTGCAACCTATAGGAGATCATTGCTCAGTTACTGATGAGATATTTCACATACAGTATTTGTGATCAATACTTCCAAAACTACAGGGTTCCTTGAAATACTTGTATTTAACTAGTTTGTGTTTGTGATATTAATATTGTGGGATATTTAGGAAATAATGTTAATGAGAAAAGGACCGGAAGCCTGGCTCTTAAATAAGAACAAGTCAAGATTCAAGATTCAAGATTTTTTATTTGCCATATACAACAAGTGTACTGGAATGCTTACTCTTTCAGCTTTACCCAGTAACAGTATTGAAAAAAAAATAAGCACAAATGACAAACAGACATGGACAATAAATTTAGACAATAGACCAGGGGTGGGCAAACGTTTTTGTCCCAGGGGCCACATACAATTTTTAAACTGTATAGTGGGCCACTTCAGGCTGCTGTTACAGATAGCCTATGCCCTATATAGGTTTAGAATCCAACATAGGCTTATTAAGGAACAAGTAATGGGTTTATTCCATGCTGAAAAGAGAAGAAAGAAAACACAAACACGAAATGTTGTGTTTTCTTTCTTCTCTTTTCAGCATGGAATAAACCTATTACTTGTTCCTTAATAAGCCTATGCATGCTGATGCAGCTACCCACTTGAACTACTATAGGCTTATTAGTTCAAGTTTAATGATAACCTGAGAGAAAAAAAATATTTTAAAAATAAAAAAAATAAAAATTGAATAAAAATTGACATTCAAGTCACAAGCCAAGTCTTCATCAATTACCTCGACCCGATGGGTAACTGTTCTTGCGTGATAAACTTATTTTCTCAAATTTGTTTTTGCTCTCTGGACAAAGAATATATATGGTTTCGATCATATAATCCTTCAAAAGCTCCCCTTCAGAGAGTGACTTGCTTTGTTTAGCAATTTTAGATGCACGCAGGTAGCTTGCCTTTGTGCTAGCCTCTTGGATAGTAGAAGGGTGGAAAAATACATTTTGCTGAGCCTGTAAAGTAGCGGCTAGTTTGGAAGCTCTATTACCTCACTCCTCGCATGACAGATTACTAACATAGTTAGCATGTTTGGTAGAAAAATGCCAACTAAGATTGTATTCTTTGAACACTGCGACACTTTCCTTACAAATACTGGATAGTAATTTTGAAATGGCAACGTGCATCTCCTTCTCAACATTGACTCTTGATCTGAACTTGGATTTGATAACTGCAAGTGCTGGAAACCCAGCTTCACAAAGGCAGGATATTGCAAAGGGAAGAAGAATTCACAGAGCTCTGTCGCTTATTCCTTGGTACTCCAATAGTATGAGACTTTTTGCATTGTGGTACTCGGTATGCTACTTTGTATGATGAAAAAAAGAACTTTGCTGGGTACTGTATTTTGGTTAGAAAAAGCAGCTTTCTGTTCATTCATTAAACTTGCCTGAAAAAATGTGTGCGCCATCTAATGGCACTGTCATGGACGTCCAAAGGGACTAACTGTGGAGAGCAGGAGAGTGGAAAAAAGACCCATATGCGTAGCGGCGGAACGGGAAAAAGGCCCGGGCTCGTTAGTGCAAAGAGTTCAGGAGTGCCGTATAGAAACCTATGCCCTCAGGTAGCGGACGTGGGGCGACCTGGTGCTAGGTGGGTCTCAGGACATCCGAACGTCAATGCTGAGTGAGGTCAGAGTGCAAGACCCGGAGATATATAGCCCAAGGGAAAGAGAAGGACCAGAAGGGCAGCAGGCAGGAAACTAGGGACAGGACAGAGTAGGAGTGCCCTCTGGCAGCAGAGGGCGTGACAGGCACGAATAATTGATATTTATAAGTCTAAACCATATTTCAGAAGAATAACACCCATTTGTCCTTTGTAATTTGTGATAGCCCTCAGGCCATTCCAGAAGCGCATTGTGTTAATGCCCCCACATTGTATTTCAAGCCTGTATTTGTAGTCCCTTTTCACATGTCTGATGACCCTCTTCAGGTCATACTTGGCTTTCCTGTACAGCCCAGGGTCGAGGGTGTTACAGCCTCTGGTCGCCGTGGTGACGTTCTGGTGAAATATTGGCGAAAATTTCCTGAGATTGCATTCCCCCATAATGATAAACATGGCATCAGGATTCAAACTTTCCTGGTTGTTTATCACGCTGTACAGTTCACTAAGCGCTGCCTCAGCGTTTGCTTGTGGCTGGATGTAAACAGTGGTTAAAGTAACAGAGCTGAATTCCCTAAGTAAATAAAAGGGCTGGCATTTTAACATGAGGTACTCAAATTAGCTAAACAAAACTGAGACAGTACCTTAATGTCCGTGCACCAGGAGCTGTTGATAAGAAACCACACGCCACCTCCTGCTTGTTTGCCAGTGTTTTCAGCAGAGTGGTCCGTGCGATGAACTGTAAATCCGAAGGGCTGCACAGCTGAGTCAGGGATGTTTGCGTTCAGCCAGGTCTCAGTAAAACAGAAAACACAACATTCCCTCATCTCTTGCTGCGAATTAATCAGACTATGCAGTTCATCCATCTTATTATCTAGTGATTGTACATTCGCTAGCAATATAGACGGTAACGCGGGTCTGAACGTGTGTCTCCGCAATTGCGCCAGGTGTCCGCTCCTTCTCCCCCTCCTCCTCCTGTGTTTGGGCCTAGGGCTGCCAGCTCTGTTTGTCCTGGCGTCGAGGTTTTGAAATAAAACCGTGGACAAAGTTTACCATATCTTCCTTCAGATGTAAAATCTTATAACGGCTGATCCAAATCCGAAAAAGCCGAAAAACACATATATAAACACAGAAACGTAAAAACTAAGTACGAGCTGACCAGGAATTGTCGCCATCTTTGCCGGCGCCGAAAACATTAGTCTCTGTGTCTTCTGAAATATGGTTTAGACTTATAAATATCAGTATATTGCAAGGTAGTGCTGACGAGACCTTCAAGCATACAGCTCCTGTCCAAAGGCAATGACAGACTCCAGTGACTTCTGATCGCAAGCAGAGTAATGAGTCCTATGGGGACAGCAAAAAGGACGAATGGGCAAGGGATTGATGGGTCACACCACTGGGTTCATTTCCTGGGGTTCTATCTGGTGGATTTTTGTATGTTTTCCCTGTGTTCTCCCAGTTACTTCCCACAATCCAAGGACATGCTGATAAATTTATTGGCTTCTGAGCAAATTAGCCCTGGTGTGAATTTGTGTGTGTGCTGCGATGGACTGGAATTCTCTATAGGGTGTATACCACCTTGTTGGGATAGGCTCTGGTTCTCCGCCCAACCTTGACCTGATGAAGCAGTCAGAAAATGGAAGGATGGAAAGGGGAGAGAAAAAAAATAATGCTGGCTGGGGCAGAAATAGTGAGAAAAGGAGGGGTAGAGAGATTAGAAGAAGAGTAGGATTAGGAGAAGAGAGAAAGGGGGACTACATGGCTGCAGATGTTCAAAGTTTCAGAGAGAATCGGCAGTATAAGAACTGAAAGAAAGAGCACAACAGAATTTGAGGGGCAGATCCAATTGTTTTCCATGAAGAATTCTGAGGCATAAGAGCTGACTGCTCGTGAAGAGCTTATCTTCTTCTAATGAGATTAAAATGTAGAGTGTTAGAAAAGATAGGTGGAGAGTTGTAGACAAACAAGAGTATTTATAGATAGTAGAGCAGAAGTGCAAAATTGGAATTTGACCTCCTCTGGAATTTCTGTTAAACAATACTGTTACAAATGGCGTGGTTATGAGCGGTTGAGTTAATAAGTGAAATAATTATTCATAACCCCCAAATTCTATGTGATTTCTAACTGTATACCCTGTAAGCTTTCTTTTGGTATTAAAAGCCTTGTTTCAAGGTTATTATTTCAATAAAACAACTTATAATCACATTTTGAATATATATATATAGAACATTGTACAATATTGCTGCATAGAAGTTGCTGAGGTAGTATGGGATAGATATGTATGAGTCAGGCTTTGCTACTGTTTATTTTACTTTATTGATTTTGAAGAAAAACATCATGCCAGTACAAACACAGAAGGAAAAGACAGAATCGAATTGAATACAAGTACGGCAAACAAACACAATATAAACAGTAGATAATAAAATGTATCAATGAATGGCATTGATTCTTAAAAAAACAATACTTTTGTGTTGAAAAGTCTTCAACACAAAGGATCAGCTGTTGTCTTTGTGTCTCACGCACTGTGATGATGTGGCTGTGGTATTCAGTCACACTGTTGACTTCTCACATCAGCATACATAACCTGTGTGTCCATCTCTCTGCTCTTCCACCCAGATGAGGTTTTGTTGTTAGTAAAATTCAAGGGAGCATAATTCAACATATCTGTGTCCTGAAAAAAACAACATAATTATATAATGGATGTGTAGATCCAATAATTTCAACATAAGTAAAATACATTTTATTGAAGTAGAGTAGAAAAAAAATCCATCATCTCCAGATTAGTACACATCACTATAATAAAAATTAAGTATGAACTGTGGAAGAAAGATGGATGGCTTGAGGTCTTCAGCATGGGCATACCATTTACCATTAGTAAATACAAGGAGCCTACTGCAAATATGCTTCTCAAAGCAACAGTGTGCAATAAATCAAATGCTGTGGGGATTAGGTGGCTTTGAGCTAGTAGGGTCTTTGTCTTCTTACTTCAGTGACGTGTTACTTTTCGGAAAAAACATCACACACTACGTTTGCAGTGTAGTCAGCAAGTGTCACTTCTGTGTTTAAGCCTTTGGACACTTTAAATTGAAATGTGAATAAGCAGTTGATGCCTCAAATACTGCATATTGTGGAGGAAAGCATACAACTACTTAAAAGGATTTGGTAGAACCTCAATTCAGCCAGTTACCACCACAACCCTCACCAAAAGTAAGGGGTTAGATAAGTGGAGGTAGCACTCTTCCTCAAGTGTCTTAGCCAGTATTGGCACTTGCAGGAAATAAGAGCAGTACTTTAACTCTATGAACGACATGCTGACTGTTTGTGAGCCATTGCATTAGCATGATCTGGATTCCCCATGCAGTAGTTCACAAATGTTTAAGCATTAATGAGTTGACAAAATGGGCCTATTCATCTAGAATCTGAAAGTATGTTTAGTGCTGATCCATTACTTAATGCCATTAATGCACTTGCAGCCACCCGTAGAACAGTGTGGAGCTTACAGCATGCTATATGAAGGTCTGTGAAATATGAGCAAGTCCATAGTTCCTCATTGTCTGTGTGTGATACAGAAGATGTAGCTACAGATGCAGCCATTCAAAATGAGTGAGGTATTTCGCGGCATACCCCGGTGGGCGTGTCGCAGTATCACGCAGTATGACGCAGTTAACGTGGTGTCACGTGGTTAACTATCCGGCGTCGCCTTGTAAAACCGCCAGGGGGAGCTTAACCTCTCATGTACAGCATTTGAGCCTTTAATTTTGAACTGTGTATTACAGCATGTTAATCATCAGTCATTAAAATGTTGGTATATTTTATGAAAGCAAGATTGCTCAGTTGGACAAAAGTACACAACCTACCTTTATCAGAAATATTTATGCATCAAAGCCTTTACTGAAGATATTACTAATAGTATTAATAATGGATGACTTTGGACAAGCTGTATTCTCAAAGTATAATTTCTTTAGCACATTTGTACAAGCACTTGGAATCTGTCCAAGCCATACTTTGTCAGGCATTTTGTTTTACTTCAAAGGGCATAAAAACTTCCTTGCTTTTAACAGGGCATTTCATAATTTCTAACTACGAAAATGATTTAAAATGCGACACCTATCATTCAACTAGAGCTTAAAATATCACAAGGATCCTCAAGAGCACAGCAAAGAGTGTATTAAAAGACACTTGTATTTATCAACGCTTTCTTTTCCGTATACCAGATTTTATGGAACCACTTCAGAGGGGTGTCAGCCAGTCAGATTCCAGGAATCGGCACTTTAAAGGAAAAATACACACCAGTATTCCATTTCTCCCTAACGATTTTAAGCATCGAAGTATTTAACTAGCATGTGAAATAGCATGTGAAAAAGTGGTAGTTTTAAGCTTTTCTGCTAATATAATATGGAATCGCGTATCTAAAGAATTTAATAACGGTATTCGTGTGCTGCGACAGGGCTGTGTAGGGCTGTTCATGCGAGCTGTCTTATAGCCGACTGGTCTAGGTGCGTGACTACCAGCTGGCACATTGTGTGTTCGAATCCAGCTGGTGCTAGACTTTTCTTTTAACAAACATTTCTTCGAAAAAATAGAATAGCGATATTATGGACAATCAATTGACTTTTATATTTCAAAATATCGCAACATGATCGATATTTGCGATATTTTGAACATATCTTCCCTTCTGACAGCGGTTCCTGCTTCTATTGTGTGTGTGTGTGCAACAGAGTAAATTTTTATAGAGAAATGGAGGCTGGACAGTATGCGTTACAATATAAACATTTATATTGATTTAAATCGTGTTCCGATTTAAATCGCAAACGCGTGTTTAATTATATGTGTTTTTTAATCATAATCAGGCTAATGCAACATAAATTGATACAGTATCTTTGTCTTCTAAGTATCTTAATAAACTTTCAGCATAGCTTTCTACCCGTCAAGATTTATATTTCTTGGGATTTTGGGATCAAATGTGGAAGGATTAGATTATAATCGTTTTTATTTGTCAAATACGTGATTGTATTTCTGAATGTTATGTGACACCTACAGTAGTTCACTGCTTTAAATACATCGAATTAAGAAAGTTATGTGTAGCACTTTAGAACATTTTTCTGAACCAGGGAAAATCTGATCATGTTTCTCTATAACAATAATAAAAAACTTTATTTTACATATCGCCTTTAAAAGTGGCATCTCAAAGCAATACAGTAGATCGAAAAACAGTTAAAAGGGACCAAATTAAATACCAGACAATCGCAAATGCGTTTTCAATAAAATTATTTTATTCATTCAGCAGTTTGTGAGAGGGACATCCAGCAGGGAGAGACACACACACCGGTTTTCATTGACAAAATTGTTTTTTTTCAATTCCTCTTGTCTAACAGGAATGTTTTGTTTGTGGACAGACTGTTAGACAAGCGGAAAAGACCGCCTCCTCCTACGAAGCATTAATCGCGTATCTAAGGAAAATTGCAGTATACCTTTGTTCATGCACATCATTATACAGTACAGTATCTCAATTTGTATTTCGATAAAAAAAAATCGTTTGCCCAGCCACTACTGTTGTTATTGTTTTTATCCTGTAAAGCGTTTTCCATTTCCTTTTTCTGATCACTCGCTTTCTGGATACACATCTCACCTGTCCTGTTCTTTGTTTTCCTGGTTTGCTGATTATGCCTGCTGCGGTCCACTCCTACCCTCACACCTAAAGAATACTATTTTAAATTTCTTGGCGCAGTTCATTAACCCTTGTATGTGCTGTCCGCGCCGAAAATGCAATTAAAAAAAAGTCAAAAAACGCGCTCAAAATACAATTTATAGCTTAATAAGATACACTCCACAGGCAAATTTAATCCGGTGGCGCTGTGTGTTAGTTTCCTGACTCCCATTATTTAAACTGCGACACTGATCATTCATCTCTAAATAAACTTTATTTTATATAGCGTTTTAAGCGAATAGGTAATTAGATTGCTCATAAACCTAATCGCTTTTTCTACATAAACACAGCGTGATTGCTCTCTGAAAATGCTTTTCCTTTATTTTTAAAGTAGGCTCAGATTTCAACTATAGATCGTATTATTATAAACTTTCTTGGAAAAATGTATTTTATGTAAACCATGTTTGCTATTAATTCATTTAGGGCTAAAATACGTTCATTGTCTTCCAATCGAGTCGAGTTGACATTGGAAGCCTGCCACACCCGGACTGTTAAACCAACGCATTAGCACGTCAAAGCCCGTATTGGTATTGAGCCAGTATTGTCTTTAGTATTCCACCCCTCTCCCCTCAATTCAATTCAATTCAAGGTGTTTTATTTGCATGACAGATGGGTACAAGCAGTGTTGGGTATGTATATTGTAATGCTTACGGCAGACAGGCACTGTGTAAGAGCCGGCGCACCAGAGCAGCGCACCGAGGGAGCGTCTGCATTTATAACTTAGTTTTTAAAATTAGTCAAGCAATATGAAGCATCTCCTTTTACGTTTAAGTCCCTTAAATACATTGAGCACAGCTTTCTCACCACTTAAGATTGCTTTTGATACCATCCTTACACAAAGCAGAAGGGAGATCTTAGTGCCTGAGCATAAAAAGAATAGGAGCATACTGCAACGCGTGTGAAGTCCATAAACGATATTAATTTTGGAACTTAAACATACAGTATATGGCTGGTCTCGGTACTTTAAAGAAAACATACACACCAGTATTCCATTTCTCCCTAAACATTTTAAGCATCGAAGTCTTTAACTAACGCGATACCGGAGTCAACAAGGATACTTTTAGAATTTGATTAAAAGGGAATATAATATGGAATCGCGTATCTCAAGAAATTAATAACGGTATAATTATATTAATGTTGCAAAAGAACTGCAACGGACATAAAAACTCCCTTGCTTTTAATAGAGCGTTCCATAATTTCTAACTACGAAAATGCCAGGTGAAAGGATTTGTAAACATATTTTGTTAAAGCGAGTCAGTTTTTTCCGCAACACATAAAAGACATTTTTCCAAGAAAGTTTAGCCTTTGTCACTAATGAAACCACTAAATAAAGACATAAATATAGAAATCTTAAGATTTGTTTTATTTAATGTTGGTAGCAGGATGAACTGTCAGAGTGTATATTTTGTCGCAGAGTTGCTGCAAGATGTTAACAGTGAAAAAGGTATTTAGAAATGAGTTATTTCAAGATGAAAATTTTCAGAATAATTGCAAATCTAGCAGGATAGAGAAAGCACAGAAAACTGGCAGTTAGATTGATCAGATTAGTATGAAAAGTCATTTAGCAAAGGGAATGAGAAGAGTGACAAACTAGTATACTTTAGATCTTTTTAAATCTGATTATGTTTCCCTATAACAATAATAAAAAACTTTATTTGATATATCACCATTAAAGGTGGCATCTCAAAGCAATACAGTAGATGTAAAAACAGATAAAAGGACCACAGATTACAAAGTAAATGCATATAAGAAAGACAAGCAGTTAGAGGTGCTACCAAAATTAGAAAATGAAGCAGATACAGACACTAAGTCTTCTGAAAAGAAAGGTTCTGAGGTTAGATTTAAACTGGCCCTGGTGTGTGTGTGTTTGTGTCTGTCTGTCCTGTGATGGACTGGCGCTATGTCCAGGGTGTATTCTGCCTTGTGTCCGTCGCTTACTGGGATAGGCTCCAAATCCTCTGTACTGGATAAAGAGATTAGAAATGGATGGAAGTAAAGGCACTGTGTGGATGGAACTATACACAGTGTTAGAAACCCACTATGAAATGGCAGCATCTCACTGAGAATAAAACATTTTATAGGGCTGGCTTAAGGAAACAGCCTTTCCACCTCTCTTGCACATCAGTATCCATACCTAGTTATTTAAACAAATTGCCTCTAATTATAAACATCTTAATATGCTGGCTCTGTGGATCCGCATCAGCTATGTTTGCCCATTCCTTCAATTCATGTGCATCCAACACACAGTTCAAAGCTAGCAACTACACAAAATCTAAAATATGAGCTCTACTTGCCACTTACAATACCAACAGTACCAGCTAACTTCAGTAGTGACATTTTTCATGGATCTTTTTAACAATAAAATTTACAACATCAGACTTCAGACACAATTAAACAGGGCTCAAAAAAGTCTGGTACAAACATTTTCAGCATGGAATAAACCTTTACTTTAATGGTATAAAGCTTAAATGGATTCATATTCTCAATAAGATTTGATGCTCAGTAACATGACTTAGAAAATGACAGAAGACATACGTATCATGCTTATCCTTCTATTTTTCATAATCGTAAACTCCTTAAGGCAGTTACATTTTCTCTGTTCTGACCTGGAGTTACAGAGAAATTTAAATTCTAATAAGAGATTTGTAATGAGGAAAGTCATACCAATCACTCATACCAGGATTTGCAATCACAATACAAATACTTTCTTTCTGTATGTGTTTATTTTGCAGTTTGAGTCTATGGCATTCCTTTGGGGGTCTATACTCCAAGGCATGACTTTTTTATGGGAACATGACATTTTTTTAAAGTCTTTTAATGCAAGCTTCATATAAACCCTTAGCAGTGGTTACTGTCTGGAGCAGGTACTTGAATGGCACATATTCATTGAAATGATGCAATTTCTTTTGAAAATATTTGGGATAATACATATTCCAGAAATCACAGCTGTTGAATTATCCAGAAATTAATTTCTCTCAGGGTGTATTTAACCCCTCATGGATGGCATTGTATGAAATGAGTTTGAAGTTCCCCATTTGCCTCTATTATGAGATGCTGTGGACACTATTTTATACATTTTAGGAGTGTCCATAGGAAGGTATGTTCTAGAAAGAGTGAACTTCTGTTTTGCCATTATTTTTAATAGGGGCGTTACATGTTTACACTTGGTGCTCCTACTAGAGGAGAGGATATGATTAATCTAGGCTTATCACAGAAACTGAAACACATCTGGTTGGTGAGTCTACTGTGGGTAAAATGTTACTGGTACCGCATGTTGTAAAGCTCGGTATTTTCTCTCTTGGCCTGACTTTTTTTAATGTCTGAGTGTTAGAATCCATGTTGTTGCTGGCAAGGGAATGGTAGGTGCTGTGATTGACACAGTCAAAGCCTTGTACAGAGATACCATTGTAGCTGTTTGACAGTATTTTAGATGCCCTTAGTTAAAAGCATGGGAGGAAGTACTGCCAAGGGAAGGGGGGGGAGCAAGGATTTTTTCTTTGAGTTTGTGAGGTTATTTTTTGTTATATTGTGTTTCAAAAAGCAAGAAAATAAGATTTACTGTATGATAAAAAGAGAAAGAGCTGGAGTAGATCCTCAGATCAGTTTGCTACCAGCAATCAAACAAAAAAATGGAAAGAATTGTCTCCTCCTGATTGGAACCTTTCTTACTGTCTTATTATAATTTATCAGGCTACCTTTTAATTTCCACTGAGAGAAGGAAGTCACTTGTCATGTAGCTATTTTATTCTTCATTGCACAATATGCTCTAAGTTAGCAAATGAAACATGAAATAAATCAAGAATACGATTAACATGAATGTATAAACATCCAAACTATACTTTATCACATTTAATTATTGGGTTAGCTTTTTATTGAGCCAAAATGTTATAAATGTGTGAACGTCTGTAAAATGGAAATATTTATATTTTTCTCTTTTCTGTTACCTGCCTGACAGCATTTTGTATCCCATTCTGTATATTACTGGAAAATATTAGACCCAACCTAAAGAATTCATGGGGGTAGTGGGACACAGTACTGCAAAGAGTCTCCTAAAGGGACAGAGCTATTAGTACTTATGTGTTTGAGTCTGGAGAATATAGTAAACTCTAAACATTAAGGGAATGCATGGAATCGGAAAATATAAATTGCATAGTACACAAGACTTAACTGGTTTTATTCTAGGAAAGCAGACAAGACTGAGTCATGGGACTCAGAGGATCCAAGGCTAGACTGAGTATAATAGGCTTCGGGCTTCTATTGTGACATCTACTGTAAATTATAGAAATGTTAAAAGTAAACAAAATAAAGTAACTAAAATGTGGTCTGAAATCACCCCTTTAGACACCCCTTTTACTTCACTGGTGTCAGATATGAAAGGCAATAGTCTCCCGTTCTGTCTGCTGTGTGTTGCAGCAGAGGGACTCCCTGCAGCTGAAAGGGGCAGAGTAACTTGCATGCCCTCTAGTACAGTTTACACATGCACGACTTTAAAAGCTAGCAAGACAGGTTTCGATTCACATTAGCTGGCGAGCCTTGTTAAAAAACGAATGATAATGTAACATGCCACTGTTCATGAACAAAGTTATACTGAGATTTCCTAAGATACGCGATTAAAAAATAAATAAATAAAAATTTGAATCTCCTGCGGAACACATTCCATAAGAATCAGCGGTTTTACAGTATATATCGCCTTTAAAGGTGGCTTCTCAAAACGCTTTACGGGATAAAAACAACCAGAACAGCAGCAACAACAATATTGTATTTCGTTGCATTTTGAAACCCAAGTAATAACTTAACTATACAGTACGTGCAAACGTTTCGTATGTTGCTGTCGTGAATGCCTGCGTACCCATAAGTATTTTATTTGCCTTGAGTCTGTCTACAGTATCTCTGTCCCACTACCCCCCTCTCTCCCTCAATTCAATTCAATTCAAGGTGTTTTATTTGCATGACAGATGGGTACAATTCTTGTTGGGAATGTATACTTTGATATTTACACCCGGCGCGGCACCGAGGGAGCGTCTGCATTTATAACTTGGTTTTTAAAATTAGTCAAGCAATATGAAGCATCTCCTTTAACTTTTAAGTCCCTTAAATACATTGAGCACAGCTTTCTCACCATCCTTACACAAAGCAGAAACTGTCCGATGACTCACAGTACAAGTGGAAAGATTACAGATTTTAATCGTCTTTAATTTTGTCTTTAATTTTGCCTGTGGAGTGTATCTTATTAAGCTATAAATTGTATTTTGAGCGCGTTTTTTGACTTTTTTTTAATTGCATTTTCGGCGCGGACAGCACATACAAGGGTTAATGAACTGCGCCAAGAAATTTAAAATAGTATTCTTTAGGTGTGAGGGTAGGAGTGGACTGCAGCAGGCATAATCAGCAAACCAGGAAAACAAAGAACAGGACAGGTGAGATGTGTATCCAGAAAGCGAGTGATCAGAAAAAGGAAATGGAAAACGCAGAAAAAGGAAACGCTTTACAGGATAAAAACAATAACAACAGTAGTGGCTGGGCAAACGATTTTTTTTTATCGAAATACAAATTGAGATACTGTACTGTATAATGATGTGCATGAACAAAGGTATACTGCAATTTTCCTTAGATACACGATTAATGCTTCGTAGGAGGAGGCGGTCTTTTCCTCTTGTCTAACAGTCTGTCCACAAACAAAACATTCCTGTTAGACAAGAGGAATTGAAAAAAAACAATTTTGTCAATGAAAACCGGTGTGTGTGTCTCTCCCTGCTGGATGTCCCTCTCACAAACTGCTGAATGAATAAAATAATTTTATTGAAAACGCGTTTGCGATTGTCTGGTATTTAATTTGGTCCCTTTTAACTGTTTTTCGATCTACTGTATTGCTTTGAGATGCCACTTTTAAAGGCGATATGTAAAATAAAATTTTTTATTATTGTTATAGAGAAACATGATCAGATTTTCCCTGGTTCAGAAAAATGTTCTAAAGTGCTACACATAACTTTCTTAATTCGATGTATTTAAAGCAGTGAACTACTGTAGGTGTCACATAACATTCAGAAATACAATCACGTATTTGACAAATAAAAACGATTATAATCTAATCCTTCCACATTTGATCCCAAAATCCCAAGAAATATAAATCTTGACGGGTAGAAAGCTATGCTGAAAGTTTATTAAGATACTTAGAAGACAAAGATACTGTATCAATTTATGTTGCATTAGCCTGATTATGATTAAAAAACACATATAATTAAACACGCGTTTGCGATTTAAATCGGAACACGATTTAAATCAATATAAATGTTTATATTGTAACGCATACTGTCCAGCCTCCATTTCTCTATAAAAATTTACTCTGTTGCACACACACACACAATAGAAGCAGGAACCGCTGTCAGAAGGGAAGATATGTTCAAAATATCGCAAATATCGATCATGTTGCGATATTTTGAAATATAAAAGTCAATTGATTGTCCATAATATCGCTATTCTATTTTTTCGAAGAAATGTTTGTTAAAAGAAAAGTCTAGCACCAGCTGGATTCGAACACACAACGTGCTAGCTGGTAGTCACGCACCTAGACCAGTCGGCTACAAGACAGCTCGCATGAACAGGCAGGCGAAACAGCCCTACACAGCCCTGTCGCAGCACACGAATACCGTTATTAAATTCTTTAGATACGCGATTCCATATTATATTAGCAGAAAAGCTTAAAACTACCACTTTTTCACACGCTATTTCACATGCTAGTTAAATACTTCAATGCTTAAAATCGTTAGGGAGAAATGGAATACTGGTGTGTATTTTTTTCTTTAAAGTACCAAGACCAGCTATATACTGTATGTTTATGTTCCAAAATTAATATCGTTTATGGCCTTCACACGCGTTACAGTATGCTCCTATTCTTTTTATGCTCAGCTACTAAGATTTCCCTTCAGTGGTAAAATTCAATATCTACAACGGGCACAGCAAAGACGTTTACTGTAAGTCTTTCTACGACAGACCAACGGACCACGAGTGCCCCTGTTGGTCAACCAATCACGTACTGCGGTGCCACGCGTCATCTTACGTCACACTGAGCGACACCACCTGCGGTACTTGTCTGTAACGCGCACTTTGAATGGCTGCATCTGTATAAAGCGCATTGCTAAACAATTGTATATTGGGTGGATATGTTGAAAATAACACACACACACACATACAGTATATATCTACTATATACAGTAGTAGAAAAATATAGTGTTTTGGGCTCTAGAACCATGAGGTTTAACGCCAGGGAGTTATGGGTTTAAATCTCACTTTTGTACCTTGAGGAAACTAGTACATATTGCTCCAGTAAAATGTCCTGTTGTGTAATTCAGTAGAAATGCAAGCTGCTTGTAGATAGCATTGATCAAATAAAATAACAGTATAAAATAATTTTACGTTTTTTTTCATAGTAATGAGTGCCATTTAATTGACATCCTGAATACAAGTGTTAATTTACCTGATTCCTTGTGGGGTCAGTATGAACACAACCATGGCAGATTTGCAGATTCACTGCATTCAAAATAAACAAAACAATTCTTTATTTTTAAGCATACAATTCACTCATAATGAAAATATTACAGAAGACACAACATTTAGAAGAGCTGTTGCAGTTGTTTTACAATCATCATCAGCTTATACTGTATGTGAACCAGCTTTGTTAAGTAGCCATAGTAAATACAAAATAACCTGTACTGTACATTATTATAGGTGAAAAATCTCACACAGTCATTAGTATTCAAATTGATTTAATTATTTAATCATTTAACTTAATAAGAGTAAAACTGTATAGTTTATGGAGACAGTCTTAGCTGTCTTACCCATTCTCTGGTATTCCTATTATGGATCAGCAATTTCATCAAGAATATGAATAGGTTACATTAAACATCTGTTTGCAGTGTGATTAGCAGACAGCTTACCTGCACAGTGTTTGTTTCTGGTACAGATGAGAACAATTATCACAATCACACATACAGCGTTTGTTGCTCCCAAGGCCAGGACAGTGGGATCAAATCTGCTTACAACTGCAATGTAGAAAACATGCAATTTTTCAAGCCATAAAGATACTTTATTTTCAATGTGTTAAATCTCAGAGTAGTAGATGTGTAGTATAGCTATAAACAGTGCACAATATAGTAAGATAAGTTCACTTTATTTGCCATATACAATTTCTTGTATTAGGAATTTGTCTTTTTGTATACCCCAACTTGCTCTCCATGAGACACACAGATAGGGAGAGAAGCTTGGGGTCAGAGTCCAGGGTCAGCCATTTATACAGCACCTTCAGAGCAGTTGGGGTTACAGGCCTTACTCAGGGGCCCAACGGATTAGGATTCCTTTGCCAGCTGCTGGATATGAACTACCAACCTTCAGGCCACAGGTGCAGATCCATAGCCACAGAGGCCCCGCACCACCCGCAATAACAATTCATAATCTGTTATTACTGCATGCATGTTTTATTTCACATAAAAATAAAAAAACAAATACCTGCAATGTCCAACAATGACCCATTTCCATATAAGATCTGCCCACATGTGACCACAGCACAGTAGTAAGTTCCAACATCAGAGGGGCTGATGTTCTTCTTGGGAAGGTTATAGACACAGCTCTGTGTTGGAAGTCCAGCCTCAGAGCTCCTCTCACATTGATCACTCCTGTTTCCATCAATGTAAATTATTCCTGGAAGGGATTCTCCTGAGCCATGTCTGAACCAATAAACACTATGTTTCTCTGTATAAATCTCAGTATGGATTATACACTTTAGTGTCACATCATCTCCTGTCTGGACTGAGCCAACCACAGGCTGCTGTACAACACTGATGCTGATTGCTTCTGTTCCTGGAAAAAGAAAATAAGTTCTGTATAATAAAATATTCCACTCCAAATACTCCCAAATTTACATGTAATGTGTACATTTTTAAATACAAAAAACTGAAGATACAGCATATATACATCTGAATAAAAAAGGAAGTACACACATGAGAAAAGATGCAAAACCATCTATTTAATCTTACTATACATACAGTATGCAGTAGTGTATATGCACAATTCAAATCTGACAATATTCAGTGTTATTCATAAATAATGCTACATTGAAGTCTACTTCATGAGGTATTTCATAAGAAATTAAGATATGTCCAAAATGTCTTGCCACTCTTATTATATTGCTAAAGTTACTCCAGTGAGTAACATTGGCAGACATCAGTTTGAGATTGTATTCTATTGATGACTTTGACTGTTTGGTTTCATTAATATTTATGTATCAGTGGAAAACACTAGTCATGGTTCAGTTTTGATATTGTATTGACATTGGATTGCACTAATTCAAGTACTTTCCTGTCTTGTTGGACCTTCTAACTCAATTGTGACCTCTGGATCAGCTGGCAAGACCTCTTGGATGTTGTTTTTAATGGTTCTCTTTTCTTACTGTGCTAATAAAATATAATCGGCAAGGGAATGTTACAGACTTTGTTTTCACTGATCAGACCTCTGCTTCTTCAAGTAGAGCTCCTTTCTTGGTATATGTGGTCATGCCAAAATGCTGCTGAAGCAGTGCAACTTTTACCACAGTGAAAAACAAAAAGTCTGATCATGCCAATGTAGCGGAGCTAGTGTGGTGACGTCAGCACCCTCACTGCGCGTAACAGGGTCCTCAGCTGCCTGGGCTGAGGGAGGTCTCCTTTAGCTCACGTGGTTGGTGCCCTGTTGTGTTATGCCAGAGACCCGGGTTCGCGCCCCAGGTGTGGGGGCCGGAACGGGCGACGGGGGGCACGACCCCACGCGGAACCGTGACTGTCACACCAACAGCAATCAGTACTCTATATATCTAAATATGGTATATTACATTAGAACTTCATGAAGCTCTCTCAGGTTATTTGGAGATTTGTTATGGACAGCAGTTTGCAAGTCTTTCAAATAATCAATAGGAATTGAAGTCAGGACTTAACTAAGCTACTCAGGAACAGTTCTCATAAGCCATTCCAGTGTAATTTTGCCCTTGTGCTTTCGTTCATGTCCTGCAAAAAGTGGAGTTTTAGGTTTAAAGCATGTTTTCCTCTAACATTTTTTGTTTCCTTTGCTCCATCTATCCTCCTATCAACCTTGACAAGCTTCCCAGTCCCTGGTGAAGCAGAATTATATTATGAACTAGTGTATAATGCTACTACCACCAAACCTGGCATTAGGGATAGTGCTGAATAAGTGATATTAAATGCTGGAATTGCATCAGCTATTCCTCTTTACATTTAGACCAAAAAGTTCCAATTTTGTTTTGTCTGACCACAAAACCTTAACATATGTCTGCAGTATTAACTCAATAGTAGTGTTTATTCCAGTTCCATGCAAGCTCCCTTTGTAGAGAGACTGGGATATTGTTGACCTTTAGACATTTTCTCCCTTTCTTCGCCACTGAATTTTATTATTCTAAATTACTCTTTCAAAGTCTCTGTTGGCCTCAATTTGGCAACCAGTTTCCTCCTTGTCCAGCTCCTCAGTTTGGAAGGACAGCCTGATCTAGGCAGTGTTTGAGTGCTTTCTACTTCTTAATGATTAACTTCACTATGATAAAAGAGATATTAAAGGTCTTTGAAAAACTTGATGGTTGAAACTTTGCTTGAAATTCATTACCTGACTTAAGGACCCTACAGAGATAGATGAATGAATTTATTTTGAAATCATGAGTTTCACTATTTGTGCACACAGACAGAGGTCACTCAATTAATTGTGTTGCAACGATTAATTTCGTTTCAATAAGAAACATTGTCATAATAACACAAATAATTATTTAGAAATCTGTGATGCATTTGTACTGCAATGCAATATTGTAGTAACTACATAAATTCTCACATCCTTAAAAAGGTTTTGAAGAATGACATTTGATAGCTGATCATCTGTGTATAGAGTTACAGTACAATGTGAATTATTTAGATTACTTAGATCAGTGGTTTTCAAACTGTGTTCTGCAGAACGTGAGTTCTCACACAGGCTACAAGAAAAATAAAAATTTGCTATCAATAAAAATATTAATAAAAAATATGTAAGTTATGAAGGCTTTAAATGGCTTCAAGAGTCAGAAAAAATAGGCATATCTTCAGAAACATCATCTTCAAATTCACTCTCTGAATAAATTTCTGTACTTTCGCTGCTAGAGCCAGACATTACCTCAAAGCTGTCAGATTAAATTCTCATCTGCTCTTCTATCTTGTTTGAAGATAAAAAATTTTGCCGTTTCACCATCCAGCAAATCTAAAAAAACTCTTGCAATGAGAGATAGAAAATAAACTGTTACTAGGTAGAAAATTTGCTAAGAAATGACTGCAACCACAAGAGAAAAAAGAAAAAGAAAAAATGTGAAAAAAGGGAAAGTTCTTTTGCAGCTCTCTTGCTTACCATGGGCGTCAGAAGAAAATATTTTTTTAGGGGAGGGGGATGCAAAAGTTATACAAATTAAAAAGTACTAACATTATAAGAAACAATCTTATTCTGCTATTAATATGTGGCCCTGTTAAACAGCCTCCATAATGTAAACAGAACTCTTTCCTTTCCACAGATAATAAACATATGCATTGAACGTGTTTGAACTATCACTATATCGCACTGCATTTATTTACTTACATAAGACAAATGTCCATAAATCGCGTTTAGTTAATAAATTTTCCTCTTCATGCTAGAATCTAGTGTAATTTCTGCTTAAATTGTTGTTTGATTGCTTGCTCAGAAAAGCTTCATGAAGACGGCAAAGTGCTTAATGAACTCACTGAAGAAATCATCCAACATTTAAAAGACTTACGTGAGTCTGTCATACAGTACTTCCCAAACAAGCGTGATGAAAAACTGCAGAATTACTCCTAGGCTAAAAATCCATTCATAGTTCCAGGGAAACCTCGAGATTTCATATCACAAGATTTGGTGCAGCACCAGAAACAAATGTCCAGTATTATCAGAGAAAGCTCTTTCTGTTTCTCTCCTGTTTGTGACCACCTATTTGTGTGAAACCGGATTTTCGTCGTATGTTTCCACAAAAACAAACTATCGCAAAAGCAATCATTAGTTTTTTTTTTCCTTATTAATTCACTAAATTGCCTCTGAATAGCAGTCCTAGAATGCTTTTTACAGAACACTACCATAGCTAATCCTGAAAAGTAAAAAAAAAGTTGCCTGAGATCCACGAAATCAGCTTCAACAGAAAAGGGTTCTGTCATCGAAAAAGTTTGAGAACCACTGACATAGATTAATTTGGTCATACATTCCATGTTTAGAGCAGAACTAAACACTAGTTTACTGAAATGGATTTATTAAGAGAGAAAGAGATTGATGTAATAATGATGTATTGACTGAGAAATACTTTGCTAACAACATAACTATAGTAGTTGCAATTAAATATATTTTCCAAGGTAATTAAATTAGATGATTAAAATGATTTTGTAATTCACACACCATCAAGTAGTAGTAAATAGTATGATATGATTTACCTTTAACCATTAGAATGGTTCCATTTCCAAAGTAGAATGAATTGTACAGCTCTAGACCACAAAAATATGTTGCACTATCTGATAATTCTGTCTGCAAAAATGTAACATTAAAGCTTCGGTCATCCTTTTTTACTGTCACAAGTGAAGTGTTTTTAAACTCTTCATGAAAATGAACATTTCCATAGAATGTGGTAATTATGGTCCTAGGTGCCTGTCCAATCTTGTGCTTCACCCAAATCCAGGTTTTGAGTGTCTCAGCGTTAGTGTAGCACTCCAGAGTAACAGAGTCCCCGTGCCTCGTCGACACTGAAAGACGAGGCTGGAACACATAATCTTCAGCCACCACACCTGAAACACACAAATATATTAAAATTTGCATTCATAAAGCAACTATTTTCTTGTTCATATTTTTATTTTAAAAATGGTCAACCTCTGTTTTATTTTATCAACATTCTATCCATTCATCTATTTTATAACCACTTCTTCCAATATTCTTCAGGGTTGCGGAGGAGCCTGTCCTGGCAAGCGACAGGTGCAAGGTGGGGTACACCCTGGACGAGACACTAGTCCATCACAGGGCATACACAGATACATGCACACACTCACACTAGAGATGATTTTTCCCAGAAGCCAATTACCCTACCTGTATGCCTTTGGACTGTGGGTGGAAACTGGAGCACCTGGAAGAAACCCATGCAAACACAGGGAGAGCATACAAATACCACCTAGATAGCATTCCAGGTCCAAAACAGAACCCAGCACCCTAGTGCTGCAATGCTATCCACTGTGCCACCATGCCTTAAATTTCTAAACGTTTCTTAAATCCAATAATTAAGAAATCTTGAAAGTAAAAACAAGTTATTCAATAATTGCATGTTAAAATGTTGTACAATTACTGGACTAACAAGTTTCTACTAAACTTTCTAAACACGTTTCCTGGCTTGGAAAGCATCAAACCCAACTGCATAAAGAAGCCTGTATCAATGTTCTACCAGAATGTCTGTAGTTCCTGCATTTTTCTGCTTTTGTTTCCTTTATGTTTTAAGCAAAAGAAGCTCAAACACCTTTTCACAAAACCATTTTGGTGTTCTGGAGTTCTGCTGTATTGAAAAAAAACAATGCAATAGGATCTTAAAATTATAATATATATTAACATACAACAGTAATTTAAGTAAAGGATGCACAAAATATTAATTACAATTATTTTGTTACACTATACTATCTTGAAAATATCAATATTACATTTATTTGATTCCCATAAAAGCTCAATAATCTTATAAAAATGTAAAAAAAAACACACAAGATTTTAACTTACTGAATTTATAGAGAAGACAAAGAGTGACCCAGAGTCTGAACATCTCAGAAGCTCCCCTGACCTCACGACAGCTTTTCTGAGCTCCTGTATACAAAAACAGAGGGCATATCTGGTATATCTGGTACCAGCAGTACTGGGGGGAACATCCGACCTCTTCTGATTGGTGATCACACTCCTTTGTGTGAGTGAAAGACCAAACACCCACTGTGTTTCTTCATAATCTAGAGCAGTACATAGGAAATCATTGCTCCGTCACTAGTTGGAGGTATTTTCAGTACATATGGGCATATCAGTTGTATAGAGAAACTATGGACTTTATTCTTTTCAGTATTTAGGGGGAAAAAGCACGGTGAATATTTGTAATGTTTCAAACTTAGTCAAGACAACTATTAAATAACAAAAAACTACTTTGGAGTATTAATGTTGAGCTCTAATGTGGGCATAACATTTTGAAGCTAATGGATGAGTAAAGGGACCAATGATTTTGTTAAGAAAATAAGTAAAATTTAAATATTTAACAACATTTTGCTGTGCAAAATCTATTCATGTCACATAGAAAACTAACAACATTTTATTTAATTAAATAGCCTATTGGAGATAAGCTATTTTGTTTAGATTCAGTGAGTATTTTTGCTGTTCTTAATCAGAAAAGATCGAACATTACACATTACAGTTTGCTGCTCTCGATGTTTTGCCCCTGAAGATAAAGTCCAATATTCTTCACACTATGGCCTGCAGATACAACCATACATGAACAAAACAAAATCTGCTGATACACAACAATTGTAGCACTGTAATTCCTCTCCATACCAACACACTACCATTGTTGACTGATTCAAGTTGACACCTGAATTATCAGTGTAGCAAAAAAATCAAATCAGGATTGTCAAGGATAATCAGAATTATCAATGAATAAAACAATCTTAGGTGGTAACAAGTAGAGTAGTAGACCTTCTTCAAACCACAGAAGTTAACAATATGATCTCTCAGTTACTCTCAGTCAGAGTGTAAGCAACAGTCTTTCTGTATTCACTGCAAGCTGAAAACATTTAAGAGATGGAACAGGCATACTTTATGTGACACTCCTGGGCTGGTGTGGTGACCCTGATTTCTCTGGATGACTTTACTATTTGTTAAAGTACATTATCTCATTCTTATTCTCTAGCCTGTCTTCAATCAAGGTGATAACAAACAGGTGATCTCCATTAGCTAAATAGCACATAATCATAGCTTTCATTGTTGTTGCATTAAATAAAAGTCATGTATCTTCAATGGGAATTTACACAGCTTTTTACTAACTATATGGCAATTTAATCTCAACCTAAATGCCAAAAACACAGAGCACCTTGCATTTTGTTATCCTGCTTTATAATAATATTTCTGAAACAATCACCAAAACTGAATCACTGTTTAAAAATATACAGTAAATAAAAGAATGTTTGTGTCCAGTGAACTACAGATTTCAAATATATAATTTGTGGTTTTTTGCATCAATTTATACTGTATATATACTTAAAAAGTACAGTATTATATAAATTAAAAAAAATAATGCTTACAATAATCTTGGTGGTTATTGGTGGTTATAAACCATTATTTTTTATGGTAACCAAATTTGTCCTCTAATTCCCAAAAGTCATTGGTTTCAAAATATATTAATTACAGCAGTATACCTCAAATCAGTCCACTTTGCCATGCTGAAGATTTTCTTGACAGAACAACCAATGGCTTAACTGTTTTCTCATTGGTCCGTATAAGATTATTACTGGCAGACAGGGGAGGGGCTATGAAGGTATTCAACAATATGTCTCTGATATTTTATGTGCCAAACGATTGTTTCATACCTGAAAAAAATAGATTTCCTGTTTCAGGGAAAAAAAACAACAGATCTAAATCCGATCTGAGAGATTAAAATCTTTCACACCACAGAGTTCTCTGAGCCTTTTTTATTCCCAGCAGAAAGCTCATGTCTGGAAATATCTCAAATCCCAGTCATAATTTCTTTAAAACAGTGGTTCTCAAACTGTGGTACGCGTAGCAGGAGTGGTACGCGGAGCGCCACCAGTTGGTACGCCATATGACCCTGGAACTCTGTTGTGTGCGCTGAAAAATTGGGACGGGTTTTCATATTTTCTATTTAAAGACGTGTCGAATACGCAGCCTACGTATTACAATACAGTGGGCGCTAGCACTTGAATGGACACAGAGCTACAATGTAGTTCTATACCACTCTATAGGAATGCGTGCTATGAACGTAAGTATTTAAAAAAACTTATCTCCAGCAAATATAGAGGTAGGAGAATGTGCATGATTTTGGAAAAATGCCAATGTTGTAAACACAGGAATGCATAGAAATGCGTGCTAGGAACGCTGGTAATCTTGTGAGCACAGGAAAGCGTGATAGATAACAGAAAAATATTTAAGAACTGTTCTAGGTTAATTTGAGAAAAATACACTGAACGTCTCTGTGTTTCATTCCCATGCGCATGAAATAAAAACTTATTTTAACTTCTGAGACAGACTCCTGAAACGGAAATGGGAAAAAATGCAAGCTTTTGGATTGCTAAAGCAGGTAAGCCCCACACTATTTTTGAAGAACCTTATTTACCATTGGCAAAAGAGCTGACACGTATTATGTGTGGAGAAAAAGCTGCTGAACAGCTCGACCTGCTGCCCCCTCTGCAAGACACAGTCACTCATAGAATTATTGAAATGGCGGATGATATCAAAAATACGCTGGTAGAGCGCGTTAAGATGAGCAGATGGTTTTCACTGCAATTAGATGAGTCTGTAGTCAATTTGGCAAATTTGCTCATTTACGTTAGATACGAGTTTGAGGGTACGTCCCATGAGGACTTTCTGTTCTGTAAACCGCTACCAACAGGAACTACAGGAGAGCACATATTTCAGTTTCTAAATGAATTTATTGAAGAGAATGGCATCGACTGGATAAACTGCGTCGGAGTTTGTACAGATGGTGCTAGAGCGATGACAAGCCAACACAGCTGTGTAGTTTCACAAATTAGAGGTTGCTGCAGAAATGAATGGACCCATTGCAACATCCACCACGAGACCTTTGCCGTCAAGAAAATGCCTGACGATTTAAAATCTGTTAGACTCTGTTGTGAATTGTATCAAGGCTTAAAAAATGAATTCACATCTGCTTTGCTCAAATAAACAGGCTCACCCCTCTCACTGAAATGGTGCTTTTTTATTGTTTATTTTTATTTGTTGTTGTTCCTGTTTTTTTTTTCTGTAAAGGGCTTTGAGAAGCCACCTTTAAAGGCACTATATCAAATAAAGTTTATTATTATAATATGTATTATATGTGTGTGTGAGTGTCTGCACACACCCACACTCATGTTGGTCATTGAGAAGTTCTGGGGTTCCTATGAGAAGATGACTTGTAGGTGGTACTTGGATGCTTTGGTTTGATCAGGGGTGGTACTTGGTCCAAAACGTTTGAGAACCACTGCTTTAAAACATGTAAAAAATTAATAACATATTAAGATAATGTTAACTTTAACAACCTGTGTTCATTGCATTACAAAATGTGTCTATTTTCATGCACAAATTTAATAATAATAATTTACTATCAATACTTTTTTATGTGTTTATAAAGTGGTAATTTTAGTCCCTAACGTTTAAAAATAATTGATCATCTGCTTCAACAGTACAATATGAACAAAGTCCAAGCGACTGAGGTACTGCAAGTCTAATATGCATCTCTGTCTCCAATGTGTCAACAATACATAACGTTTCCTGTATGTACTGTGGGAAAAGAACATTACTCAATGTGGCTGCACAGAGGAAGTTGCTGAGGTAGTGTGGGGCAGAGCTGAACTGAGATGTTATTGACTTCATGAACATCCACAGAACATGCACACTCCTTGCCACTAGAAACACTGCAGCATCCACAGAACAGATAAAAGTGAAGAAAAAATAAAATAAGTGAGAATTATATTTCTGTTTTATTACTGCATATTATTTTCTTTTCTTCTTAAGCCTTACGTTTATGCAAATAGACTCATAAGCAAAAGGAGAAAAGGTTTATAGAGGAGCTGCCTAGTAAAAAAAAAGAAAATTGCAGAATTGCAGAAAATTGTAAAATGAATAAATTAAAATTTGTTTACATTTCAACAAATGCCCTGATGAAGGATTGTTTTTGGTGAAACGTTGACAAGTTGTAATAAATATATAATTTTGCAGTAGACAGTGTGTGTGCCTGGTGCATTCTACTGTTTCAATAGACACAGTGTATATGAGTTTAAATATCATGTTTATCAAGACAGCAGCCATGTCACCCTATAATTCACAATCAGCAACTCACTGAAGCTTAGCAGGTGTGAGCTTGGCCAGAACCTGGATGGGAGACCTCCTGGGAAAAACTGAGATTGCTGCTGGAGGAGGTGTTAGTGAGGCAAGTATGGGGCACTCATATGGCGGTCTGTGTGGGTTTTCATGCCTCAGTGTAGTGGCGGGGACACTTTACTGTAAAAAAGCGCTATCCTTCTGATGAGATGTAAAACTGTGGTCTTAACTCTCTGTGGTCATTAAAAATCACAGGGATTCTTAAAAAGAGTAGAGGTGTTACCCTGGCATCCTGGCCAAATTTCCCATTGGCATATACCAGTCATGGCCTCCTTATAATCCCCATCTATGAATTGGCTTCTTCACACTGTTCTCCTCCCCACTGGTAGCTGATGTGTTGTGAACGTACTGTGCGAACTATGATTACTGTTGCATCATCCAGGTGGGTGCTGCCCGTTGGTGGTGGTGGAGGGGAGTCCACATTACCTGTAAAGTGCTTTGAGTGGAGTGTCCAGAAAAGAGCTAAGTGTACATAAGTGTAAGGAATTATGTTGTGGATGAAAGCAAAATTCAGATTCCTAGATTTGTAGTTCTGGTCTAGTTATGATGTACAGATGCAGCCATTCAAAATGCATGGTACAAACCCGTACCGCACGCAACTACTCACAAGCCACCGCAGTCTACCGCGGTAAGTGATTGGCGGGCCAAAATGACCGACAGGGGCACTCGTGGCGCATTGGTCGGTAGTGAAAAGATTTAATCATTTAATGTCTTTACTGTGCACGTTTTAATTCGCTTAGTATTGAATATTTATATGGAATTTTACCACTAAAAGGAAATTTTAGTAGCTGAGCATAAAAAGAAGAGGAGCATAACGCATCTGTAGGTCACAAACGATATTAATTTAGAAACATAAACATATTACTGTATGTAAACTGTACAGTATATGGCTGGTCTTGAAAGTTTAAAGAAAAAATACAAACCAGTCTTCCATTTCTCCCTAAACATTTTAAGCATCAAAGTTTTATGAAATGGTCCCCAAATATGCGATTGCTGTATAGAATGAATTTTAATTTTAAAAAAATTATTTAACACGAAAATTAAGCTGTTTACGTTCCTCCGCCTGAGAATATAGCCACTTGTTGCTACGCAACGCAGAAACACAGCCACAGGTAACTAGCAAAGAGAGGACATTAGCTAGCCAATATGATAAAGGAATAAATTATTTTTTTATTTCTTTTGCACATTTGTTTGAACATTTCCATCGATTGTACAAGCACTTGGAAACTGTCCAATCCCTAGTTCGTCTGCATTTTCTTTTATTCTCCTGGTCTGGCGCCGGTCTGTGTCTTCTAGGATATAATGCCAGCGATTTGTGTTAAAATTGGGTTTCCAATAACTCTGCAGCAAACTCCTGTTTTTATATCCACTATAACGGACAATCTCCCTTGCTTTAAACCGAGCGTTTCATAATTTCCTAAACTGAAAATGTGACAGAATTCTGGGCTGTCCCTATACCAGAGATTATGGTAGACTTCAGAATGGTGATTGGCTGACACCATCTGACACCCCTCTGATTGGAGAAAAAAAAACTTGCTGATCTGTTCTACATAGCAGGAAGAAAGCAGCATATGCAGCTTCTATTCGAAACGTGTATTTTAAAAGTTTAATTAGGAAGTAAAAACCTTACAGCGTACACAGATTTCTAAACTAATCTGGAGGAAGAAAAATCAACCGTGTTTCGCGCATAAAAAGTACTTATTAACTATCGAAACCTGTTTTATTTATTTTATTTTTACTTAGATTAAAAGTTTCCGTCACCCCCATTTCGATTTAAATCGCAAACCCGTGTTTAATTAAATATTTTTATTGATTCACAATCTGGCAATGCAACATAAATCGTTATCTTTGTCTTCTGCATAATAACGTTCACCTCTCTGTCCAGCAAATTAATAATAAACTTTATTTTTGTCGTCTCCGCTTTAAAGGTACCCCCGTAATATTGTATTTCATTGCACTTTGACAGATTGTCTTTAAATCAATTGTTGTCAGAATATCCCCACCTCCAAACAAGAACAAAATTGCAACGATTTTATTAACTGGCTGTTTCAGTAACTTAAACTATATATTTAAAGTCATAATTTAACAATATATGTAAATTTTTAAAGATATGTTTATGTTGTGAATGTCTGTAGATTGTATCTTATTTTTAGTTTTTGTTTTGTTTCACGTTAATTTTATAAGGGAATCTTGATTAAAATACTTTTATTTTTTCATAATCTGGTAATGCCAGAAAGAATTCACATTCGCTGCAGCCCAATGGCCTTGCAGATCAGAAAATCAAAGAACAAAACAATTATCGCGCCCGGCTCCTCAATGGAATCGCTTTAACATGCTAATGCATTGGTGTAACACTCTGTGTCTACAGTACATTGTGAACAAACCGGTTTCACTGGTATTTTCAACCCCCAACCACTGTTGTTTCATTTGGTGTTATCCTGTAAAGCTCTTTGAGGAGCCACTTATATAAAATAAAATTTATTATTATTATTATTATTAATATTGATCATATTTTTCTTCCCAGAACTTGTAAATTGTTGTTGTTGTTGTTATCCTGTAAAGCGCTTTGAGAAGCATACTGTCCAGCTTGTCAGGTGCATTCTCTTGTAAAATAATAAGTAGAGCTTTGGGCTTATTAGTGCTCCACTTACAGCAACCCAATGTAAATACATTTTGTCTCCAAATCCACCACCACTTGAAGGAATCATAGCCCACCAAACGATGCAAATTCCGCTGTAATGGTTGTGTGCAGGAATTATTCAGTGTGGCATCTCCATGTTCAAGTAAAAACTGCTCTGTGTGCAAATGCAAATGCATTAATTTTTTTTTAAAAGCCACCTTTAAAGGTGCTATATAAAATAAAGTTTATTATTGTTATTAATATTGATGATATTCTTCCTCCCAGGACTTGTAAAATTGTTGTTGTTATTGTTGTTATCCCGTAAAACACTTTAAGAAGCATACTGTCCAGCATATTGTATTTCATTGCACTTTGACAGATCGTCTTATAATCACTTGTTGTTAGAATATCCCCCAAGATGATATTCCCCCCAAGAGGATATAGAGGATATCCCCCAAGAGGTATCCAGGTGACAGTGAAACGGGCGTACAGTCTGGGGAGATTGCCCGTTTTCCATGTAAAGAGTTCCCTGGTTCCGCACCCCTTGGTCTTTCTCTCTCTCTATCTCTCTCTCTCTCTGTCTCTTTCTCTTTCTCTCTTTGGCCCGCGCTCTTGGCGGGCTTGTCTTGTGTTTCTCTCTCGTCTGGGTGCAGGAGTGCTGCTGGCGGGTGGTGACGGAGAAGAAATAAAGCGCAGTTTTTAACTCCACAAGTTTGAGTCTCTGTGTTTGTCGTCAACGAACCCAAATTCATTACATTGGTGTTAGAAGCGGGAGGATGGACAGTGAACGGCCAATGATGTCGGACTCAGAGAAGCACCGGTTCCCCTAGCAGTTGAGTGACCCCCTAAAGCGCCTTTTGGGGGTGAGCAGCAGCCGCCAGGGGCCGGGACGACCCCTCAGCACTGCCAGTGGCCACAGCCCTTATCAGGGATACCTACTCAGCAGAATCGGGGCCCTTTCCTGAGTCGCCTCAGGCCGTGTGGCAGGAAGGAGACGCCAGACCAGCGGGGTCCAGCACGCCACCCCTGCTCCAGCCTGCGCCGGTGAGACCGAGCCATTATAATGGGGAGATCCCATGGTAAATGTTTGAGGCCCAGTTCCAGATGGCGGCCTGGGCAAACAGCTGGTCTCAGGTGGAGATGGCGGCAACTTCGCCGCTGTCCTGGAGGGGAAGGCCTGCCAGGCGTTGCTGGATATACCCGGGGACCAGCAGTACAACTACGTGGCGTTGGCCTCGACCCTCCGGAGGCATTTTGGCAGGAGAGGGGAGGCACTGGGACTGCTGCGAGATAGCGCTCCAGGCGTTCCTCTGGGCCATGGCGCCGACAGAGGTGCAGCGCCACATGATGCTGGCCGCGCCGGTCCTCTTGGAGCAGGCCCTGGCTCTGGCTGAGCAGGCTGATGCCGTATTCGAGGAGACTGGTGGGCACCAACGGAGGGGCACACGGGGAACCACTCACTTGCTGCAACCAGTCAAACCCCAGGATACAGGCCTCACGGACTGGGGCAAGGTAGAAGGGGTGTTTCACCCTCGCAGCCCCAAAGTGCACGGTGAGCGCCCTGGGGGTCCAGCTGCCTCGGTGCCCGGCAAGACACCAGGCCGCAGCAGGGTGATGGTCGAACCGTTGTCAACGAGGGCCTGGCAGGGTCTGCCCTCAGTGAGGCAGGAAAGGAATAAGCAAACTCTTCCCACAGCAGGCGGGGTGAAGCGCTCCTTCTGGCTTTCCGGAGCTCTACTTATTATTTTACAAGAGAATGCACCTGACAAGCTGGACAGTATGCTTCTCAAAGCGCTTTACAGGATAACAACAACAATAACAACAACAATTTACAAGTTCTGGGAGGAAAAATATGATCAATATTTATAATAATAATAAACTTTATTTTATATAGCGCCTTTAAAGGTGGCTCCTCAAAGCGCTTTACAGGATAACAACTGATGAAACAACAGTGGCTGGGGGTTGAAAATACCTGTGAAACCGGTTTATTCACAATGTACTGTAGACACAGAGACTCAGTAGCAATAGCAATTACTGTAGCAATAGCTGAGCTAAGAATAGGAATGTTCCTGCTGTCAGTCTTTACCGAAGATATCACTAATAGTATTAATAATGAATGACCTTGGACAAGCTGTAAACTCAAAGTATTATGCTGGTCCACAATATTTGTAACCGTCATTTTAAATAAAAAGACTTTTCATCGACAAAAAGTAACACCACAGCATTTTGTTGATGTAACTAACAAGGATGGGACATTAGCTAGCCAATATGATAAAGGAATAACTTACTTTTTTGTTTATTTCTTGAGCACATTTATTTGAACATTTCCATCAATTGTACAAGCACTGAAAAACTGTTCTATCCCTAGTTCGTTGGGCATTTTCTTTTACTATAACAGATATAAAAACTCTTATCATTCAACGAGAGCTCAAAATATCACAAGGATCCTCAAGAGATCAACAAAGACAACAGAAAAAGTACTGTACATGGGAATCCAAGCTTTTTTATCTACGCTAAGAAGTAGTCTTTAAAATTTCTTCATCACACAGTGAAGTCAAAATTCCGGGATGTGCCTATATTAGAAAATATAAGACTTCTTCGAATGTATGTCGTGCAATCAGACTTAAGAACTGGAATTATCCGTTTTATAATGGGGAATATATTGTAAAATTCTGGGGTCTGTTTCAGGCATTCATGTGAAGGGCAACAGAGCTTTCACTGGCCGATTATCATTATTATCATTATTATTAATAATGATATTAATTTAAGGGTCTAAATATCTAAAAATATGTATCCATATAGCAGATAGTATCACTGTATTCCACTTTCTTTGTAAACACGGAAAAACAGATTCACAACACAACGCTGTGTCACTGTAAAAAAAAACGGTTTGAACATCCTATATTGTAATAAGCTGCTGAGCTAAGAATAGGAATGTTCCTGCTGTCAGAGGGGGTGGAAAGTGCCCACGGTCATTTAATTAGTATCACAATTCACACTGATTCCTTCGCGAAGATATGGACATAAGAATATTCGTGCGTGGTCAAAAAATGGCACTAAGCACTTAAAATTAATATGGTTAATAATAGTAAACTGTAACATGCTGTAACAAGATCGGCTAAACTGGGAAGAAAATGCTTTCAGAGAAAATGTTTCAGGTGTGAAGAACATAGATCTCCAATGCAATTTCAACCAAACCTGTTCCCACACACCCTGCCCCCACTGCCATTAGAATATACACAAAGCACTGAAATCTTTCGAGCTAATGATCAGGTGACCCGAGAGAGAGGGAGAGAAACACCAAGGGGTGCGGAACCAGGGAACTATTTCTATGGAAAATGGGCGATCTCCCCAGACTGTCCGCCCATTTCACTGTTACCTGAATACCTCTTTATTTTGAACTCACTCTCCCCCCTGCCTGTCTGACTTCTTTTAATCCTTCTGTGCCCGGATTGCAGTGGGTAAGATGTTTTTCCAAGAAAAAAAGAGAAATTAAAAAAAGAAAAATTTCACCAGAGCCTCTACTCTTCTTGTGTCTAATTTTTAGTTTAGAAGGATTCAAGTAGGATTTTAGATGAAAGGCAGCGACCTTAATCAAGCCCAAATCATAATTGAACCCATTCAGAGCCTACATTACATTTTAGCAGTTCATTCTGAGCAGAAGACCCTCACACCTGAAGAAAGCTTGAGTTTTCTCTCTTATCTTTTAAGCATGTGTACAATGCTGTAATACAATTTAAAATAATTAAAAGTTTAAACAGTATCAACTAAACTCCATTAATAAAAGTATTGAGTGGTATTAAATAAATACAGCTTTTTAGTATAGATTACACTTTTCTAAAATTTATTTAAAAAATAAAAATGATTACAATCTAATCTTTCCACGTTTGATCCCAAAATCCCAAGAAAAATACATCTAAACGGGGAGAAAGCTATGCTGAAAGTTTATTAAGATACTTAGAAGACAAAGATAACAATTTATGTTGCATTTGTCTGATTGTGAATCAAAAAATACATTTAATTAAACATGCGTTTGCAATTTAAATCAAAATGCGATTTAAATCAATATAAATGTTTATATTGTAACGCATACTGTACAGCCTCCATTTCTCTATAAAAATGTAAAAGATCGTTTGCGCAGCCTAAGAGGGGGGGTCTGGGTCGGACAATCCTCCATACACTCAAGTGAAAAATGAATAATGCCAATGTAAACGTCGTATTTACAAGTTGTTGATAATAGAAATGTTAAGTTCTATAAAGCTTTGTGATAGTTTACCCAGGCAGCAAAAGATCAGCTACACTGGGAAGATGCGACACCGAAGATATGATTAATAACCTTTTAAATCCCTCTCCCACACACACACGCGATAGAAGCAGGAAGCAGAAGCAGGGACCGTTTTCAGAAGGAAAGAAGGTGACTATTCATTGTTATTAAAAATGACTTAAATTCAAACATGTTGTGATATTTAGAATTTAAAAAGTCAATAAATTGTCCATAATATTGCTATTTTATTTTTTTAAGAAATGTTTGTTAAAAGAAAAGTCATGGCACCGGCTAGATTTGAACAGCCAACCTGTGGTTCAGAAGTCAGGGATGTAGACCACAGGACCACCTGCAAGGCCACATGAAGAGAGGTGAAACAGCCCTATACATACAGTATGAACAGACATTGTACAGCGTGTATTATTGTCTTGCAGAATATGAATATAATTATATCGTTATTAATTTCTTTAGATACGCGATTCCATATTATATTCGCAGAAAAGCTTAAAACTACCACTTTTTATACATTATTTCACATGTTAGTTAAAGACTTTGATGCTTAAAATGTTTAGGGAGAAATGGAATACTGGTGTGTATTTTTTCTTTAAAGTACCAAGACCAGCCATATACAGATGCAGCCATTCAAAATGCACGGTACAAACCCGTACCGCACGCAACTACCCACAAGCTACCGCAGCGCACCACGGTAAGTGATTGGTTGGCTAAAATGACCGACAGGGGCACTTGTGGTGCATTGGTCGGTAGTGAAAAGATTTAATCACTTTACTGTGCACATTTTAATCTGCTTAGTATTGAATATGTATATGACATTTTACCACTAAAGGGAAATTTTAGTAGCTGAGCATAAAAAGAAGAGGAGCATAACACATCTGAAGGTCACAAACGATATTAATTTAGGAACATAAACATATTACTGTATGTAAACTGTACTGTGTATGGCTGGTCTTGGTAGTTTAAAGAAAAAATACACACCAGTCTTCCATTTCTTCCTAAACATTTTAAGCATGAAAGTTTTATGAAACAGTACCCAAATATGCGATTGCTGTATAGAATGAATTTTAATTTAAAAAAATTATTTAACATGAAAATTAAGCTGTTTACATCTTCCGCCTGAGAACATAGTCACCTGTTGCTATCCAACGCAGAAACACAGCCACAAACTAGCAAAGAGAGCACATTAGCTAGCCAGTATGATAAAGAAATAAATGATTATTTTGTTTATTTCTTTTGCACATTTATTTGAACATTTCCATCGATTGTACAAGCACTTGGAAACTGTCCAATCCCTAGTTTATCAGGCATTTTCTTTTACGCTGCGGGCAATCTCCCGGTCTGGCGCCGGTCTGTGTCTTCTAGGATATAATGCCAGCGATTTTTTGTTAAATTTGGGTTTCCAATAACGCCGTAGCAAACTCTTGTTTTTATGTCCACTATAACAGACAATCTCCCTTGCTTTTAACCGAGCGTTTCATAATTTCCTAAAATGAAAATGATTTACTTTATTTCCCTCACGGGCTCAATAAAGTATCTATCATCTATCTATCTAAACTATCGGACAGAATTCTGGTGTCTCCCTATACCAGAGATTACGGTAGGGCTTCAGAATGATGATTGGCTGACACCATCTGACTCCCCTCTGATTGGGGAAAAAAGACGTGCTAATCTGCTCTACACACCAGGAAGTTTAATTAAGTAAAAACCGTACAGCGTACACAGATTTCTAAGCTGAATAGGAGGAAGAAAAGTCACCCGTGTTTCGTGCATAAAAAGTGGTTATTAACTATCGAAACCTGTTTTATTTATTTTATTTTTATTTAGATTAAGAGTTCCCGTTACCCCCATTTCCATTTAAATCACAAACCCGTGTTTAATTAAATATCTTTTAACATAAATCGTTATCTTTGTCTTCTGCATAATAATGTTCACCACTCTGTCTAGCAAATTAATAATAAACTTTATTTTATATAGCGTTTTAAACGAATAAGTAATTAGATTGCTCATAAACCTAATCATTTATTCTACATAAACACAGCGTAATTGCTCTCTGAAAATGCTCTTTTTCTTTTTATTTAGGCTCAGATTTCAACTATAGATCGTACACTAATTACTAGCAGTAAATACTGATGTTATGCTCCCTCTTACCACAAAAATATTAAAAATAATGTATTCTAGCTGGGATGAACTTTTTTTCGAACGTGTCTCTACCTGCTGCGACTCGGACACGGAATGGTTAAAGATGGCGAAAACTCAGGCACCCAGAGACGGGGGGGGGGGGTCTTTCTTCCTCCATAACTAAAATGCCAAGTAGGAGTAGTTTTTAATTCAGTTTGAATTATAACTGTACGTACTGTCTTCGTATTTGGCCAGGGCTTTAAAGAGAGGGCGAGCCAAAATTTTTCGGTGCCGTTGTCTGCGCTTTAAAGGTACCCCTGTCGCGGAAGAATTTGACCTCGGAACGTTCACCCAGCGTAATTATTGCATTTCATTGCACTTTGACAGATTGTCTTTAAATCAATTGTTGTCAGAATATCCCCACCTTCAAACAAGAACAAAATTCAAACGAATTTATTAACTGGCTGTTTCAGAAACCTAAAGTATATATTTAAAGTAATAATTTAACAATATATGTAAATGTTTTAAGATATGTTTATGTTGTGAATGTCTGTAGATTGTATCTTATTTTTAGTTTTTGTTTTGTTTCACGTTAATTTTATAAGGGAATCTTGATTAAAATACTTTTATTTTTTCACAATCTGATAATGCCAAACAGAATTCACATTCGCTGCAGCCAAATGGCCTTGCAGATCAGATATCAAGGAACAAAACAATTATCGCGCCTGGCTCCTTAATGGAATTGCTTTAACATGCTAATGCGTTGGTGTAACACTCTGTGTCTACAGTACATTGTGAACAAACCGGTTTCACAGGTATTTTCAACCCCCAACCACTGTTGTTTCATCGGTTGTTATCCTGTAAAGTGCTTTGAGGAGCCACCTTTAAAGCCGCTATATAAAAAAAAAAGTTTATTATTATAATTATTATTAATATTGATCATATTTTTCCTCCCAGAACTTGTAAATTGTTGTTGTTATTGTTGTTGTTATCCTGTAAAGCTTGTCAGGTGCATTCTCTTGTAAAATAATAAGTAGAGCTTTGGGCTTATTAGTGCTCCACTTACAGCAACCCAATGTAAATACATTTTGTCTCCAAATCCACCACCACTTGTATGAATCATAGCCCTGCCAAATGATGCAAATTCCGCTGCAATGGTTGTGTGCAGGAATTTTTCAGTATGGCATCTCCATGTTCAAGTAAACACTGCTCTGTGTGCAAATGCAAATGCATTTAAAAAACGTTTTTTTTTAAAAAAAGCCACCTTTAAGGTGCTATATAAAATAAAGTTTAATATTATTATTAAAATTGATCACATTCTTCCTCCCAGGACTTGTAAAATTGTTGTTGTTATTGTTGTTATCCTGTAAAGTGCATTGAGAAGCATACTGTCCAGCATATTGTATTTCATTGCACTTTGACAGATTGTCTTATAATCACTTGTTGTTAGAATATCCCCCAAGAGGATATAGAGGATATCCCCCAAGAGATATCCAGTTAACAGTGAAACGGGCATACAGTCTGGGGAGATCGCCCGTTTTCCATGTAAATAGTTATCTGGTTCCGCACCCCTTGGTCTTTCTCTCTCTCTCTCTCTCTCTCTCTCTCTGTCTCTCTCTGTCTCTCTGACCCCTCAGCACCGCCAGAGGCCCACGGTGACCTACTCAGCGGAAGGGGGCCCTTTCCCGGGTCGCCTCAGGCCATGTGGCAGGAAAGAGACGCCAGACCAGCGGGGTCCAGCACGCCACCCCTGCTCCAGCCTGTGCCGGTGAGACCGAGCCATTATAACGGGGAGATCCCATGGCAAATGTTTGAGGCCCAGTTCCAGATGTCGGCCTGTGCAAACGGCTGGTCTCAGGTGGAGATGGTGGGCCACCTCGCCGCCGTCCTGGAGGGGAAGCCCTGCCGGGCGTTGCTGGATGTACCCGGGGACCAGTGGTACAACTACGCGGCGTTGGCGTCGGCCTTCCAGAGGCGTTTTGGAAGGAGAGGGGAGGCGCCGGGACTGCTCCGGGCAAGGTTGGCCCAACGCTGCTGCCTAGTTTTTGATGTGCTCTTGAGGATCCTTGTGATATTTTGAGCACTGGTTGAATGATAAGTGTCGCAGTTTAAATAATTTTCGTTGTTAGAAATTATGAAACGCTCTGTTAAAAGCAAGGGAGTTTTTATGTCTGTTATACTAAAAGAAAATGCCTGACGAACTAGGGATTGGACAGTTTTTCAGTTCTTGTACAATCGATGGAAATGTTCAAATAAATGTGCTAAAGAAATAAACAAAAAAAGTAATTTATTCCTTTATCCTATTGGCTAGCTAATGTCCCGTCCTTGTTAGTTAGATCAACAAAATGCTGTGGTGTTACTTTTTGTTGATGAAAAAATAAAGTCTTTTCATTTAAAATGACGGTTACAAATAATGTGGACCAGCATAATACTTTGAGTTTACAGCTTGTCCAAGGTCATTCATTATTAATAATATGAGTAATATCTTCGGTAAAGGCTTTGATGCATAAAATATTTCTGCATAATTAAAATATTTATGATAAAGGTAGGTTGTGTACTTTTGCCCAACTGAGCAATCTTGCTTTCATAAAATATACCAACTTTTTAATGACTGATGATTAACATGCTGTAATACACAGTTTAAATGTAAAAGCTCAAATGCTGTACATGAGAGGTTAAGCTTTATTAGCTCCTCCTGGCGGTTTTATAAGGTGATTCCAGATACTCTCCTGTATGATGTCAAATGATGCGATACACCGCGTGATACTGCGTGAAACTGTGTTTTGATGCGACACGCCCACCGGGGTATACCGCGAAATACCTCACCCGTTTTGAATGGCTGCATCTGTACAGTTCACATAATACTGTATGTTTATGTTCCAAAATTAATATCGTTTATGGCCTTCACACACATTATGCTCCTCTTCTTTTTATGCTCAGCTACTAAGATTTCCCTTCAGTGGTAAAATTTCATATAAATATTCAATACTAAAACGGTAAAGACATTTAAATCTTTCTACAACCGACCAACGCACCACGAGTGCCCCTGTCGGTCAACCAATCACGTACTGCGGTACTGCGCGTCACGATGCGCGATGATGTAGCCAATTACCCGCGGTACGTGCACTTTGAATGGCTGCATCTGTATGTTACTTTTCACACACATTATCCACCCATTTGTTATTTGTAATTTATATATAACAATTGATGTAGAATAATACACAATATTTCTGTATTGAAGACCAGAAGTCTAGTTTTGCAATGAGCTTTCCAGGCGCAGTTGCTGTCAGTGTGCTTCACATTGATGTGTCCATGATAATCAGTCCCACTGCTGGCATCTCACATCAGCATACACAACCTGTGTGTCTGTCTCTCTACTCTTCTTCACAGACTTAGCCTTGTTGTGAGTACAATTTAAGGCAGAATAGGTCAACATATATGTATCTCGATTCTGAAAGAAAATAATAAATATAGTATATTCCCAGTTACAGTTAAGATTCCCAGAAAAGGCCAATGGGATTTTATACTTTTGTCATACAATGTCAAACCAATTAAAATAATATCCTGTTTATAAACTGAACATAGATAGCGCCCCAGGTCCAGAACCGAATCCAGGATCCCAGTGCTGTAAGGCAGCAGTGCAAACCACTGTGCCACAGTACCACCCCAGTGAAAAATTATGATACACTAAATTTGCAGCCTATAAACTCCAATAATGTTGTAGAAGAAGGAATAATAATATTTTAACCCATGTGGTTTGAAAGACAAATTGCTAGACTTATCTGACTGGTACCCATAATTAACCAAGGTATTGCTGGATTGACTGTGGATTTTAGGGATGGTGGACTTTTTACAAATGCAGGGAAATATTGGTTTAGATGGCATTTTATATTCTATGACAAGAAACTAGATGTTTTAGATGCATGGACATGGTTTGTATCAGTGACTCCCTTGAATACCAGAACATCTGTACATTCTCTAGTGCTGTCCATATACTGTAGATCACATCAAATATTCATTCAGTTTTAATTTTTTTGAACATTATAAAGCATTAAAAAGAAGTAGTGGTAGTGTACACTGCAGTGAACTTATTGATCTCAAGCTTGTTGACATATATTTGTTGATATGGTAGAACTGGCAGCCTGAATAAAAGTAGTTAGAGAGCACCAAGGTCCACATGTCAAGAGTTTGATCCTGGGCCATATCATCTGTCAGTTGTGACCTAGAGTCTCATGAAATTTGAATGGGTTTCAGTCTTTGTCGTGCTGCTTAGAGCAACTCCTGCCAGGCACCAGAGCGGCAGTGACAACATAAAGACTCATATAGTCGGTACTAAAGATGAATGTACAGTGAATGCAGCATGAGTGATGTGGTGCCACATGCTTTATTTATTAAAATAGCTGGATGAGTAAATATGGCATCACACAACACAAACACATTTTACTGTGCACGACTTTTCCCATAAATCAAAGTTTAGGACAACAGCAGAGGGAGAAGGAGATGTACCATACTCATCCATTCTCTGACAAATCAGAATAACACTCTGGTGCTCATGGTCTTGTAGCGGCAAAGACAAGTTATTAATTAAAAAAAGATACGAGAGAACAACATTATTAATGCAACATTGAAAATTACCTCATTACTTGTGGAATCAGTATTATCATGTTTATGACAAGCCTGCAAATTCCCTGCAAAGCAAGATTGAGAAGTTTATTCTCAGTAGCCCTTAGATTTTCAGCCTGTAACAAATAAATGATCAATAAATCTAAAATTAAACATTTCAGACAGCATTTAAATTATGAAAATAGTGCACTGTAGATGAGAATTAATTTTCTAAAGAGTATTGTTTATCTTTGAAACAGTTATCTTGGGGAGAATATTTTTAATACTTATTCCTTGTTTACTTGTTTTCCTGTTTTATGTTTGAAATGTTTGTACCAATTCATATTTCTATATTATATATTTATATGCTATACTGTATAAACCTTGTTTTAAAATATGATCTTTGAAATAAAGGTTTTCACAATATTTTGAGAAAACGTAAAGAGAATTAAGGTAAATAAATAATCTGATACAAATATCTCAGAGTATATATTACAATTATCTGTGAAATACCTAGAAGTCAAAATTCTACTGTTGATAATGCCAATAAGTGTCTTGCACTCAATATTTCTGTATGAGGCTTTTACATTATTATTTTTATTTTTCTGAAATTATATTAAATATTTGAAGGTATTACCTGAAGGGAATGAATCATTTCAACTGCAATTATTAATTCTTATCTTAAAACAATTTTTACCATTGACATGAATAAGACAAAAGCAAAGGATGGGTATATACTTAATTGTGTTTGCTGTGTGATACATAAAAAGTTTACCTGCGCAGTGTGGATTTCTGGTGCAGATGAGAACTACAATCACAATCGTACACACAGCATTTGCTGTTCCCAAGGCCATGACAATGGGATCAATCTTGATTTCATCTGTAATGTTAGAAATGTTATCCTTTTCATTCCATACATATAAATATTAACATGTGTAGCTTAGGTCCACTAAGCAAAGCAAATAATAAACCATACTATTAAGGAATACCATATTCACATTAAAAAAAACTTCTACTTCTCAAAAACAAAAGAAAACCAATTACCTGCAATGTCCAGTAGTGTTCCATTCCCGAACAGGATCTCTCCACATGTGGCTACAGCACAATAGTAAGTCCCAGCATCAGAGGGGCGAAGGTTCCTCTTGGGGAGGAAATAGACACAACTTTGTTTAGGAAGCCTGTCCTCGGGAATGCTCTCACACTGATCACTTCTGTTTCCATGGGTGTAAATTATTCCTGGAAAGGATTCTCCTTTTCCATGTCTGAACCAATAAACATCGTGGTCTCCTGGACAGGTTTCCATGTGTATCATACACTGAAGCATTACATCATTTTCTAGATAAACTGGGCCAGACAGAGGCTGCTGCACAACATTCCTGCTCCTAGGATCTGATCCTGAATGAAAGAGAAAATGTTTTGTAAAATAAAATATATACTGACTTGCCAGATAGTCCACAATATCCCCAATATCCTCACAATGGTTAAGTAACATTTTAAATTTTTTTTAACAGTCTGTAATGTCATTCTCTTGCCACCTAGAGTAGAATTCTGCCATAGTAGGAGATTGTTTTTTTCTGGAAACTTAGAACTTAGATGCTGCAGTGTTTATTAAATTAATATCCTTTATATTTAAAAAGGTTAAGCGCTTATGCAATATGCAGTATTATTTTTAAAATATCTTTTAAATTTTAAGTAGTATTTTGTTTCAATACTGAGTGTCATACTATAAAATAGTATGGGTACAAGTCATGGTTAATATTAGAAAAAGTTTAGAAAGAATGTATCACTTTCATTGCTGTTTTCTTAATAAATTTACAATAAAGTTATATTATTGTCTTTTAGGCTGGTCTAAATTGTTTATGACTGAGTTTCAGATATTTTTCTTGCATTTATAGTTAAAATATGAGGTTGTTCTTTTTCATTTACTTTACATACCATAAATGAACTGGTTATAGTCACTATCAAAACTATTCACCCCCCTCTGGCCTTTTTTATATTTTACGGTGTTTCAATCTGGAATCATAATGTGTTTAACTGGGAGTTTTTTACGTTGACAGCAAACACTCTATAATGTGAAAGTGAAAACAAAATTCTTCAGATCCTCCTAAATTCATTATAAATATAAAATGGAAAATAGCTGATTGCATAAGTATTCGCTCCATTTGTGTCAATATTTGGCAGTGGCACGTTTAGCAGAAATTACAACCACGAGTCTTCTTGGATACATTTCTGACAGCTTTGCACAATTGAATACTGCAATTTTTGCCCATTCTTCTTTGCAAAATTGCTTAAACTCCCTCAGTTGGGTGGGAAAAGTTGGTGACTGGTTGGAGATTCTTGACTGGATTGGGGTCCAGGCTTTGTCTAGGCCACTCCCGAACATTGACTTTTCTCTTTTTAAACCAATCTAGTGTGGCTTTGTTATTCTTAACTGTTATTAGTCATTGTAAACTGGAAAATGAATCTTCTCCCATTAGGTCCAGATGCAGTGAAGCATTCCCGTAGCATGATACTGCCACCACCATGCTTCACAGTAGGGATAGTGTTCTCAGGATTATGTTCACTGTTACACTTGCACCAAACATACAACTTACCTTTGAGGGTAAAAGACTGAGAAACTGAGCTGTTTAGTCATTTTTGGTCTCATCAGACCATATAATATTCCTCAAATTAGTTTCAGAGCCTTCCATATGTCTTATGGCAAAGTATAGTCAAGATTTGTTGTGGGTTTTTTTTGTATCTCTCCCATGAAGCCCAAATTTGTGAAGCACCCAGCCAATTCTCATGTTTACAGTTTCTCCCATCGAAGACTGTAATTCCTATAGAGTTGTCTTAGGCCTCTTGGTGACCTACCTGACTAGTGCTTTTCTCACCTGGATACTTTCTGAGGAACCCTTTTCTTCACAGATTCACAGTTGTGCTATGTTTTCTACATTTCTTTATAATGGACTTTACTGTGGGAGATATGTAATGCCTTGGAAATTTTCTTATACCCTTATACCAACGTTCCTTTGTCTTTATGATGTAGTTTTTGTTGTGAGATATACTAATCAACAGTGGGACCTCCCACAGATAGGTATATTTATTCTGAACACATGTGAAACACCTTAATTACACACAAGTAGACTCCATTCAACAAATTATGTCACGTCTGAAGACATTTGTTTGCACCAGAGTCTATTTAGTTGTGTCATAGTAAAAGGAAATGAATATGTATTCAATTACTTATTTTCTGTTTTATATCTACAATATAATGAATTTAGGAGGATCTGAAGAATTTTGTTTTCAGTTTGACATTATAGTGTTTTGTGCTGATCAATAGAAAAAATCAGACAAATAAATACATTGGGATTCTATATTGTAACACAGTAAAATGTGAAAAAGTCCAAGGGGGTTAATACTTTCAATAACCACTGTATTATTTTTTGGGACAATTCAATTCAAGCTTTATTATCCCCTGGGGGAAATTTGTTTTACAACACAGTCCATTACATCAATACAACATGGACAGAGAAAGGAACAAGTAATAGGTTTATTCCATGCTGAAAAAAAGAAGAAAGAAAACACAACGTTTCTGCCGTGGAGCCTTCTTCACGTGTCCTTTTCAATGACATCTGTAAAGGAATAGAAGGTGGTTAGAAAGCCTGGTCTTGGAACAGATAGCTGTGAAGAGATGGAATGCTGGTTTAGTGAGAGAAGTGGGCAAGTGGCCCAGGGAGGAAGAAAAGGTATGACGAAGAGATCTAGATGTGGAGGAAGACACACCTGAAGAAGGCTCCACGGCCGAAATGTTGTGTTTTCGTTCTTCTTTTTTTCAGCATGGAATAAACCTATTACTTGTTCGTTTGCAGCCTATGCATGCTGACGCAGCAACCCACCTGAACTACATGGGCAGAGAAATATTACCAGCATAGAAGACAGTACAACACTGTTGTAGGAGATAGGAAAGTTATTTTATATTGTTTGAGAAGGGTATTACACTGCCTGGTGTGACAGTGAGATATTTCATTCCCTCTGATTCTGTAAGCTGGGGATGAAAGGTTTCCTGAGTCTTTTACTTTTACACCTGGGGACACAGAAATGTCTACCAGATGAGAAGAGAGAGAGAGGATGAGCCACACTGTATAATGATCTTAGCCTTCTTTACCACCCTCTGTTTTTAAAGGATAGTGGAGAGGATAAAAGAAGTCACAGTGCAGGTCAGCAAAGGAAAAGGTTTAATTTGTTATGAAAAATGAAGTGGGTCATCACCCTGGAGCCCAGAATGGTGTCTTCTTTCACCTCATTTCTATGTTTTCTTTACTAAGCCATTGGCAGAGGTGATGAGACCATGTTATCGGTGGCCTGGCAATACTGGGAGGCATGGGAGAAGCCCTCAAGATATCCCAGCATGCAGAAGACACAATGCTGTTCTTGAGCTCGGGCAGGGGGTTGAAGAGAGCCCCACAGGTCATGGAGCAATACTCCAGGTCCTTGGGATCGAAGCTCAACCCTCGAAAGGGCAAGCTCAAGTTCTTTGGATCCTGGAAGGACAGGATGATGGCACTGTTAGGTTTCAAGCTCTGCATGGACCCCTCAAGATATTGAGCGTTTCATTCCAGAGGAGGACAATGAGACCATAAATTGGACTGAGAGGATCACTAAGGTGAACATGTTTTCCCCTTTTCCCCTCATGGGGAAAGTGATGGTGTTGAAAGCAAACATCCTGCTAGCTTTTATTTACCTGGCCATGGTGTACTCACTGCCAAACAGACTCAGACTTGAGCTGCAAAGCATGGTCATCAAGTTCGTCTGGGGAGGCAGCATAAAGCATTTTTGGTTTGTGTCAAGTGGTCTTTAGAATAAGATTGTTAACAACTTTGAATTATTTGTTCATTTTATCTGTTTGATGTCCAAATAAAAGTCCAATACTTTCTGATATGTAATGAAAATGTCTCTTGTCATGCTCATATGTATTTATACTGATTGGGTGGTGTTGTAATATTTACAAACATTAGTTAATAAAATGTTTCTTGTTTTTAAGGACGTTTGTGAAGCCTGATCAGGAAAACATTTGTTAACTTGTGTATATGTACACTGTGCAAGATACTGTAGTTCTACTATTAAGGAAGGATGACAGGTGCCTAAAGGAAGACAATCCAAAAGTTCTTTTGAAAACTGCATATTGCTGCAAATGGGGGGTTGGTTATGAAAATTGTGAAAATCAGGAATTGACTGAGAAGTTCAGTCAATAAGTAAAATAAATATTCATAACCCCCAACTTGTAAGTGATTTCTCCAGAATATACCCGAGCGGTTGGTATAATTAGAGGCATGTGAATTCTTTAATTTACAGCACAGCTTGGTGAAATGAGTAATAATTCAGGCACAAATGTTTATTAATAATAATTGCTTACACTTATATAGCGCTTTTCTGGACACTCCACTCAAAGCGCTTTACAGGTAATGGGGACTCTCCTCCACCATCACCAATGTGCAGCATCCACCTGGATGATGCAACGCAGTCATAGTGCGCCAGAAAGCTCACCACACACCAGCTATCAGTGGGGAGGAGAGCAGAGTAATGAAGTCAATTCATAGATGGGGATTATTAGGAGGCCATGATTGGTAAGGGCCAATGGGAAATTTGGCCAGGACGCCGGGGTTACACCCCTACTCTTTTCAAAAAACGTGGTCATTTTTAATGACCACAGAGAGTCAGGACCTTGGTTTTACATCTCATCCGAAGGACGGCGCCTGTTTACAGTATAGTGTCCCTGTCACTATACTGGGGCATTAGGACCCACATGGACCGCAGGGTGAGCACCCCCTGCTGGCCCCACTAACACGTCTTCCAGCAGCAACCTTAGTTGTGAGTTGCAGGGTGATATGGCTGCTGGCTAACAATGACAATGACATTGACAATTGTTATCAATAACAATTAACAATGACAAGACAAACACTACATTACACACAACAAAACATACAACAAACAAGTTATTATTTTACAGATTGTACAAGCAATGTCCACCCTAATCACCCAGAAAACTTCATACTGCTACTAAGTATTGAACTTATTAATGGCCACAGAGATCATAATAAGACATAAAATGCCTTCTTAATAAATGCCATACAACCTGCAGTTAAATCTTTCTCTCTGCAAACCTGGATACCACAAAATAAATGGGAGCCTGTCTCCCTATTCTAAAAATGTACCGAAAAGCAGGAAATATATTTCTAATTGAGGTATCTTTTACCCAGGAAACCCAAGTTCCCTAAAAACACAGAATAGCAAGCTCGCTCTGGCAAGGTTCAAATAGTTGGCTCCAATCAGGACTTGTCTGGATGATCATGAAATAGAGGCTTCAAATTCCAACTCCTCCTGACTCCTGCCTTGCAGTCTGACCTCATTTTTTCTCTTTTCTTCTCTCTTATACCCTTCTGCTTCTTCTTGTTCTCTCTTCTCTTCCTATCCTTTATCTATCTCCTCTTTGTCTAAATGTAATCTTATATTTCTGGACTACTAATTGACAATTATTAACCCAAAACAAGTAAACTTGTAAGCAAGTAGACCTTACATCTCATCAAATCCCTTCTGCTTTGAAGCTGAAAATGTGTAGGTGTTACTAACGTTATCAAAACTCAGAAAATACATCCTAGTCCCCTACAGCTGTAACAATATGCTTCAAATCCTGTCCAAAATTTTCTTGAATTTTTCTTTTTCAGGCAGCTGTCCCCAGACAGCTGTAATACTTCCCAGACATTAAATGTCCCATATTTTTTTATTAATATAAGTCTTGGAAGTTCATTTGTTAGTACAGATAAAAGATAATCTGTTAGCCAAACTTTATTACTAATAAAAAAAAGTCAGCTCTTGCATTTTAATATTTGTCAACAGCAGCAGTCAATGAACAGTGCCAGACAACACAACATTATAGGGGTACAATATTTGGTGGCACATTGGACCGTTAGTGTAAAATATGAAACCCGCATTAATTGAGTTAATAAAGAATAGTATTAAAATTAAAATGTTAATTAGTTAAACAGTTTTCACAAGATTACATTTATTAATTTTAGGGAAAAGGAGCATTCTGAAGCAACTTCTACTGCATTATCTTAAATTATAGGTAAGAGAGTAAGTGTAGACAGTTTTGGAGTGAGTTCATAGCAAGCTATTGTCTTGTTTTCTTTAAATAAAAACTGGGTGTCCCAGATGTTTGTAAATCAGTGGTGGAAACTTTATATGTGTTCAAGGTAAAAGAGTTTCAAAGTGGCCAAGCTGTTTCATCTGCATTTTGTTCAGATGTGTTCAGTCTAAGTTACAGATTATTTCCTGTTCAGTTTTGCATGTCCTGAGTGATCATCTAGATCTGTTGTCTGTATCTTTTTTAAGTGCATTTTTTAAGTGTGCTGTAGAAGTGCACTCTTCATCCTCCACTGGCTAGCAAACAGAGATGATTAGAAACACATTTCCATTCACATTTGCAGTTGAATACAACTGCAAACATTCAGAGTGCAAACAGAGCACATGGAAATTAAGCCACCACTACACAGAATGAAAAGGCACATTTATATTAGTTTCTCAGGTCTGACCTGATGAAAAGATCAGTGGTACAATACATATGAATCTCTACCACTAACTTGTAACCAAGACATGCTACATATTTGAAAAAGAACTCATTTTTTATTGAGTAGTAGAGCCCTCTCTATATTAATTTACTAATGACTATTAACATAAGAAAATAATACCAGTCATACATGAAATGAAGCCATTCAAACTAGATAGCCTGTTTGGTAGATAGTAGTTAATTAATCTATGGATCTCATTCATTTAATTATTTATTTAAAAGACACAATATCATTTTCAATAACATTCCTGGATAGCTTGTTCCATACTCCTATAAACATTTGGGTAATAAAGGTCCTCCTATTCTCTGGTTTAAATGTAGTTCTACTTGTGTTCTCTGATTTATGTTTTACTATTCATTCTGTAGATGTTTTCTGAGTGGACTTTGTCAATGCCTTTGTAGATTCTGAACACTTGTATTGGCTCCCCTAATAGTCTTCTCTGTCAGAATAGGACATTTTCTTAAGCCTGTAATGTATGTGGTTGTTATTTTCATCCATTCATTTTCTAACTAGTACAAGGGACTCCGAAGTCTGACCCAACAAGCAAGGCAGGAGACACACTGAATAGAATACCAGTCCATCACAGGACAGGCATACACACAAATACCCACACCAGGGCCAATTTTTCCCCGAAGCTAATTAACCTGGTTACAGATGTAACCATTCAAAATGCACGGAAAAACCCTGTACCTCAGGAATTGAGCTACAGGCTACCACAGTAAATGATTTGCTGAACAAAATGATAGACAGGTGGCACTTGTGGTGCATTATTGGTTAGTGAAACAATTGCTTCATTTAATCTCTGTACTGTGCATGTTTAAATCCACTTAATATGGAATTTTACAACTAAAGGGAAATTTTGGAAGCTGAGCATAAAAATAACAGGAGCATAACGTCTCTGAATGTCATAAATTATATTAATATGGTAATATAAATATATTATACAAACTGTATATGGCTGGTAATGGTAGTTTAAATAAAAAATAAATAAATATAAACTTTCTTCATAAACATTTTATGTATCAGTCTTTCACTCGATCACTTACTGTGGTTATTTTGGAACAGATTTGACGTGCTCATTCTGACAATATTGAGTTTATATACTTTATAAAAAGCTAAGATGTTTTAACCTTTTCTATGAATACTTGTGCTTATTATCACAGTAAAAAAGTATACTTTTTAGAATCCTCTAAATAGGGAATATAATATGGAATCACATATCTAAAGAAATTAATAGCAATATTAATTTAAGGATCTACATATAATATATTTATATAGCCCAAAGTATTACCATAGTCCACTTTCTTTGTGTTATGTCCCCGTGCGTTTTTTTAAAATTTTCGCTTCCTGTATTAAGGTACCCTCCCCCCCCCCCACTGGTCCATCATTACACCCTTGCTGCAGCTGTGATGTAATCATCAATCAACTCCCGGCCAATCAGAACCCAAGATCTACAGTTTAAATACCTGAAGAAGCTTCTATTCCATTAGCTTTCGACTTCGGTCAGCTTTCGGCCCAACTTCGGTTTGCTTCAGCTCATGTTCGCATTTGCTCGGTACTGTTCGTGTTTGTGCGTTGTTAGCTTCGACTTTGTTTGTTTGTTTTGATTACTTTATGGCCTGAAAAGGGACCTACCTAAACAGTCTACAACTTATATTCTGTAATTGGAAAAAGATTGTCCCTCAGCATTGAACTGCATTGAGCAGGAACATGTATCGTGTGGATCCCTTTAGATCTCCCTTCAGATTTAAAAGGTTATTTATAATATGTTTGGTGTTGCATCTTCCCAGTTTAGCTGATCTTTTGCTGCCTACGCATGCTTACACAGCTCCCTGGGTAAATCATACTGGACTGAGAAAGCTTTAGAGAACTTAACATTTTTATTATCAACAAATTGTAAATACGACGTTTACATTGGCGTTATTAATTTTTCACTTGAGTGTATGGAGGAGTGTCAGCTGTCAATGAGAGCAGACTCCCCCCCCCTTAGGCTGGGCATACAATTTTTTTAATTTTTAAAAAAGAAATAAAAAAATAGATATAATGATATAAACATTTACTGCAATACAATACTGCAACGTTTCGGCTGTGAATCCTTCTTCACTTGTGAGGGTGAAACGCTTGGAGTTTGTAATGTAGGGCGCTCTGGACGGGTTAAAACTTTAATGCAGGAAAAATGTATTTCCCAGAAGCTACAGTATACTGATTCTTATGGAATGTGTTTTCTTTCTTCTTTTTTTTCCAACATGGAATAAACAAATTACTTGATTCTTATGGAACCCTGTTTCCGCCAGGGAGTAAAAAAAAACACACATACTTTTTCATTGACAAAAAGTAATGCCACACTCTCGTTTAAAGCACTATGTCTCTTCCCGTTAAAAAGGAGGAGACACTTTACACTTTAACTCTTCAGTTCACAGAGAAATTTCACCAGAGCCTCTTCTCTTCTTGTGTCTAATTTTTAGTATAGCAGGATTCAAGCAGGATTTCAGCCCAAATGACCTCAATCAAGCCCAAATCATAGTTGAACCCATTCAGAGCCTGCATAAAAGAAAACTCGTGGGGCTAGCTGGATTTGAACAGCTGACCTCTCGCTTATAAGTCAGGCACTTAAACCATCACGCCACTAGCATGGTCACATGACAAATGGTGAAAGAGCCATACACGTATCAGAAGATACTGTATGTGTACAGTATATATTACTGTTTGTGTTACAGTACATGAATATAATTAGTTCAGGTGGGTAGCTGCGTCAGCATGCGTAGGCTCCAAAGGAACAAGTAATAGGCTTATTCCGTGCTGAAAAAAAGAAGAAAGAAAACGCAACGTTTCGGCTGTGGAGCCTTCTTCAGGTGTGAGAGAGACGAGGCAGTAGGCAAAGGTAATGTAGCAGGAGAACAAAGGCTGGGAGGGAGGAGGAGTGAGAGGCGGGAGCAGGGGACAGAAAGAGAGGCCAATCAAGAAGTGTGAAGTCAGAATAGGTGTAGAGAGGTGTGAAATGAAACTTCCAATGAATGAAGAAAATTTAGAAGAAGAGTAGTCTGTTGTTAAGAGAAGGGGGAAGGTGTGATCCTAGCTGCAGGATAATTTTGGTTTCGGTAGTCTTTATGATGTATTAGTTCAGAAAACCATCTTTGACAACACAGATGGAGAGATTAGAGTGGTCGTGGCCGTCAGAGGTGAAATAAGAAACAATGGGCTTGGAGAGATCTTTAATCTTCACAGCCCTGATGTGTTCTCTGAAGCGGTCTCCGAGTCTCCTTCCTGTTTCTCCAATGTAGATGGCTGGGCATTTACTGCAAGAGATTATCTCTTACTGTATCTCTTTTAGTAGCATGTTGAGATACAGAAAAACAGTTTGAATGAAAGCATGTGAAATCATTTTTCAGAAGATTTTTTTCATTAGAAGAACTCTTTAAAACTGTCAAAATGTTTGGAATGTTCATTCTTGGGTTTGATGCCTGACATCATTCTTCAGTCACTCTTTTGACTTGTGAGTATACAGCTAGACTGTCCATCTCTCTGCTTTTTCTTCTTGTCTTGGTTTTGGTTTGAGTGAAGCTCAGGGCAGCATAATTCAGCACATCTGTGTCCTCATTCTGAAGAAAGTAAAAGTGTTTTTAGTTTGTTTTAATACTTTACTGAACCAAAATCTTTATAATAGCAACTCTTTGACATGAACAAAAGAACAAACAAACTGAGTTATAAAAGCATATCTTGGAATATATTGAGAACCTGACAACTGAAGCTAATATTGAAAGTAAAAAAAAGTTTTAAAAAATCTTATTTTTCTGCTTATCCTATCTACTACTTACTTTACATTTTTAGATTTCTACCTTCATTTATCAGTACAATTAAAATACTTTGCAGTATACCAAATAAAGATCCATTTATGTTTCATCTGATTGAGTGAAGTATTTTTTGTTGACTATTAGCAAACAATAAACAAAGTAAAATGGTTTATAATTTGTTTAAAATGTGATCCTGTGCACCAAATCAAAACTTCAAAACTGCTGAATCTCCGAGTCTTTGCATTACCTGGACATGTGTGGATTTAGCAGTGCCTTTTATGTTTCCTGTGAAAGATGAAAAGAGAGATGAAGACAGAAATTTTAAGAATTTACTTCTAATTCTTTAGTGGTTGGTGTTGAGGTTTGAAATTATGTTTAATCTCAAGGTGAAAAGAGCACTACAATGTCACTATTGTAAGTGAGCTAACTTGAAACTACTTATTGTGCTTTGATGAAGCATTTAGCAGGATATTAGACACAAGATGAGGGGTAGTCCATGTGCATAATACATTTACTTCAGACCATTTGTTCAAGACAAACTAAATGTGTGCCCTGAATTGTGTCAAATTTCCTCTGTATTAAATTTCTCAAGAAGCACCTTCTTGATATGTCATGATAATGAAAGGGATAGACATGGGGCTGAAAAGAAAATTTTCAACATGTGAAGTTAATTGTGCCTTTTCATTAAAATCTGCAAAATGTAGTTTAATTGATGAGAGAACATGGACACAATCACATACAGTATGAAATGTTATGCTGTTTTAGATAACACCTTGTTTGAGTGATACTGGATGGGCTTAATTACAGTATTTTAACTGGTACTATTATTTTCATGATTTTGTTTTTCTAGCTTCACTCAATACACAAGAAATATAATTTATTTTAATTAGTTCCTTAAATGATTGTTAAACACTGTGACATAATTTTAATAGTGTTTTTTTTTTTCTTGTCCTTATAGTTCAGGTTTTCCTTTTAGGATATATGAACTAATCATATAAACCTTTCGTCTTCAAAAATATTCAATATTTATAAGGGTAGTCTCAGCAGTCAAATTCTTATTTAACATTATTTTTATCTTTGATATTGATAATATTTGGTAAGGAGGTAACAAATACAATAATTGTACTTGTATATTTGGAATGTTGCATGTAGCCAACTCACCTGTACAATGTGTGTTTCTGGTGCAGATGAGGACAGCAATGACAATCACAAACACCGCATTTGTGGTCCCCAAAACCAGAACAACAGGATCAAGCTCACCTTGATAAGATACATGACATTAAGAGTAGAGATAAAACATGAAAACAGGTATTGCCTAATTGATATTAAATTTAAAACAACTGTAAAAAACATGAACAAGACCATCATGTGCATTTCTAAAAATATGTCCTATAAACAAGAATATGCAACCCATTCATCCACCCATCCATTTTTTATACTTTGCTTCTTCCATTTCAGGATTGTGGGGGACCCGGAGCTTATCCCTGCCTTGTCCCTGTTGCTTGCAGGGATAAGCTCCGGATAAACCCAGGATTGACAGGGATAGACACCTTGCCATCACAGACTGGACAGACATAAACATAAATGCACGCACACAAGCACCAGGGCCAATTTTCTTAGAAACCATTTAACCTACGTGTATGTTTTTTCAGACTGTGGGAGGAAACCGAAGCACCCAGAAAAAACAACAGAAACAGGGGGAAAATATCCAAACTCAATGTACTCCATTGCTGGCACTAGTGGCTATAATCGATACTTCATTGATATAATTTTAAGGAAGTACAAAGACAATAAGGATCATTACCTGTAATCTCCAGCAGTGTACCGTTCCCAAACAGGATCTCTCCACATATGGCCACAGCACAGTAGTAAGTCCCAGCATCAGAGAAGCTGAGGTTCTTCTTAGGGAGGTTATAGACACAACTCTGTGTAGGAGATCCAGCATCAAAACTCCCATTACACTTATTACTCCAGTTTCTATGTGTGTAAATTATGCCTGGAAGGGATTCTCCTGAGTCACGTCTAAACCAATAAATATTGTGCTCTCCTGCACAGGTCTCTGTGTGTGTTATACACTGCAGAGTCACATCATCTCCTGGATGGACTGGGACAGACACAGGCTGCTGTACAACACTCCTGCTCATTGACTCTAATCCTAAAAGAAGAGGACAAGTTTGTGTCAGAATGTTTGTCAGTTTTAAAACTAAGCAAGTTGTATGCATGGCTATTTAAAGTGTTTTTCTTATCTATTCTGTAGTTAGTTCACATGTAGGATATAAGTATTTACTTTAAGCATTTAATCTTTATAGATTTCTCAGTTTTTCCAAACAACAGAACAACAGAAATGTTATCAATGAGGTAGCCCATTTTACACATTATATTTATTTATTTTTGCTGTCCCAGTGATAAATAACAGTGTGGTCCTAACCCCATTGTGCAATAGTGATTTGAACCAATCATTTGATTAGCCAAAGGTATTTTGTTACTTTTAAGAAAAGCTGTGTTTATGAACACAAAGGAAATCTAAACAATGATAATCCTTAACATTATGTACATTATGAGCTCAAAGTGTTGTATTAGTTAACATACAATACATATACAGTATGATCCCTCATAGTTAAGAATAGTTAAGAAGGACTCTACTATTTGTAGTAAAACAGTCTATTGAGGACTCTTTTTGCTGGCTGTGTGGGTGCATAGTAATTGTACATGGTTTAACAACTAATACATGTATGAATGTTATTTGGGATGAAACACTATTGTCAGACATATATTTAGCATTTTTTTATTTTCCAAAATAAAACAAGTATGGAAGATACAAAGAGTGTAACTAACTTTAAAAACGTGAAAATAGGGCTAGTTATATAGGATTTTACAAAAGGAAAAGCATTTCACTATGGTGACACAGTAATTCAGTGGCAAAATATAATTTGGCTGTACCTCTGTCTGTCTAAAAGAAAACCTTAGTAGTAAAATATAGTTTAGTTGTACCTCTGTTTAAACGAAGAATGAAATCCTTTAAAATAATTGTTTTTGCACTTGTTGGAGTCAGAGTTGTATTTATTAATTTTTTTATTTATTTTACAATGCCAATTTTTATTGTGCTATTACTTTACATAGCAACATGAAAATCATGCTTCACCTCATACTGATATTTTTATCTAACAAAAATATGTTATAGGGACAATGACAACAGATATCTGATTTTATCATGTTTTAATTAAAAATATAATGTTTCACCACCAGCACAGCCAATCAAGCAGTATCTAATAGCCGGATTTGTCACTGTATTAATTAAGAAAAAGACATTGAGACAGTACTATATCATGAATTTGAACTACTAAAAATATAAAATAATATGCAACTATAAAATACAAATAATGTATTATGCAAATTATATGTAGTGTGTTTTTCCTATCTAAATTAGAAGGTGATTTGTGTCAAGTCATAAAATTATGAGTACAACACTGTTTTGCTAATTGCGAAAAATTACATTTTGCTTTACTATATCACATGCAAGTTGCATTCAGAATACTTTAGCTTCCTGCACAATTAAGATGATATCACATTGATTTTACAACCTACCATGAGATATTATTACAAAGCCATTGATCAAAGACTTTAATATTTATAAATGGACATAACTCATATTTTCTCATGATCCTGAATAGTTAGATGGCATGTGAGCTGTATCATGACTTTTATGCTAGAGCTCGTGATTTTTCATATTCTATGTGTTGCAGTCATTTAAGTGTATTAAAAAACCAAAACATTTAAAGAATGAAAACATTGCTCAAAAATGTCAATGCGGAGCATTACGATGAAGTTTACCTTTGATTGTCAGGAATGTTCCATTTGCAAACTGAATATAATTTATCAAGATTATTCCACAATAATACATTCCAGCATCTGAAGAACTGGTAACTGTTAACTTGATGTGAAATGATTTGTTATGTTTTTGAACACTGTATTTTGAATTATTTTTAAATTCTCCATGGAAGTTTTCATCATTATAATATGATGTTACAATGACTCTAGGTGACTGTCCCACCGACTGTTTCAACCACACTCGAGTTACACTTTTAGCAGATACATAGCATTCCAGAGTAACAGAGTCTCCGAGCTGTGCGGACACTGAGAGACAGGGCTGAGAGATGATATATTCTGGGGCTACATCTGGAAAAACAAATATATTAATGGTTAGCTATCAGCCTTCCCAAGTTAGGTCAAGAGAAATATAGATCCAAGAACACAAACCTGCTCAGGATCGAACAAAACCTTTAAATAATGATAATTATCATGATTCAGGTACTGTATTTGGTAATTCAGGGTAATTTATTGTCCCATAATCTGAAGGGTAAAAAGCTGCACAATGTAAAATATATATGTGTTACCCTTTAAAAAAATTGGTTTATGATATTTGGCTGAAGTAAAAAAAAGCACTGATTATAGACAAATGAGAAAGAAGGTTTTTTTTTTACTTACACGATTTCCAAAGAAGCCCCAGTGCCACCCAAAGTTGGATCATCTTAGCAAATCCTCTGACCTGATAGCAGCTTTCCAGAGCCTCCAGCTCTCAGAATTTGAGATAATGAAGGAGCTCACTGTTACACTAAATACCTGGTAGAAGCAGCACTGGGGGAACACCCGACCTCTTCTGATTGGTGAAGACAAAGACCAAACATCTACTGATGTCCTCATATTAAAGTGTTTTCACAATATACTGTACAGAAGACTATAGGAAGTTATTGCTCAATCACACTGGAGATATTTGTAATATGTTTCAGAGCTTTACAGAAACTGTGAGTTTATTTATTTTTTATTTACATATAACTTTTTAATATTCATTGCATACTAGATCAGAATTTCACAAACCCTGGTCTTGATTAGCAATGGTGTCTTGTGGAACAATGGAGTTTTTGTTCCAGCCACCTTTGTAATCCTTAATTAAATTATTTTAGTTTTGCATCTGAAACATATATTTTATTTGTTTTAATGAGATTTGTAATGGGATAAGACCTATCCCTGCTTCTGAGCTTCAGTGCAGCTATCGTGTATTCCCTGCAATATAAAAAACTGAACTTCTGGAAAAGGGAGAAATGACATTGTTTTGACTATTACATTCTGACTATTTACAGAAAAAATAAACTATAGATGCAGCCATTCAAAACAAGCGGGGTATGCTGCAGTATAACACGGTGGGCGTGTCGCAGTACACCGCATCATACCGTATGCTAATTAGATTATGTTAATAGTATGTGGAATCACCTTGTAAAACCGCCAGGTGGAGCTAATAAAGGTTAACCTCTCCTGTACAGCATTTGAGCTGTCACCAGAAAACGTTGGTTTCGAATCCCGATCACTGCTGAGGGACAATCTTTATTCAATTAAGAATTTAAGTTGTATACTCTTCAGACTTTTAAATTTAAACAGTCTATTACAGCATGTTAATCATTAAACATTAAAAAGGCGGTATATTTTATAAAAGCAAGATTGTTCTGTTGGACAAAAGTACACAACCTACCACTTTTATCATAAATATTTTAATTATGCAGGAATATTTCATGCATCAAAGTCTTTACCGAAGATATTACTAATAGTATTAATAATGAATGACCTTGGACAAGCTGTAAGCTCACAGTATTACCCTGGTCCACATTCTTTGTAACCGTCTTTGTAAACGAAAAGAGTTTATTTTTTCATTGACAAAAAGTAACACCACAGCATTTAGTTGATCCGATCACGCATTCGTTTCCAATCATACAAAGTAATTCTTAAAAAATCTCCGATCCACCATGCCTTTCACATGCTCATAAACGATATTAATTTAGGAACATAAACATATTACTGTATGTAAACTGTACTATATATTGCTGGTCTTGGTAGTTTAAAGAAAAAATACACACTAGTATTCCATTTCTCCCTAAACATTTTAAGCATCAAAGTCTTACATGTTGTTATTTGGGAAACGTCTTTACGTGCTCCTTCTGACCATATTAGGATTATATACTTTGTGAAAAGTGATAGTCTTTTAACCTTTTCTGTGAATTCGCTTGTTATCTAATAAATGCATACTTTTAGAATTTGATTAACAGGCAATATAATATGGAATTGCGTATCTAAACAAATTAATAATGATATAATTATATTAATGTACTGTCTGGCGGAATAAACTGAAGAGGTTAGTTAATGCGACATGGAATTATTAAGAATTATCACCTCTTTTTACACTTGAGAACAAATGAGAACATTCCACTCAGTGGGCGGTGCACTGTTATCTCAATCACCTGCTAATTCATTTTACACCACTGGACGACAGGAGAATGTGACTGTACTGTATCTGTACAGAATGTGTGTTTCAATCAATACAGTAATTGATTAAAATCGCAATCGCGTGTTTAATTAAATGCCTTTTTTGATTCACAATCTGAAAATGAAAACCACGGTAAAGTCACCTTGAATTAAAAAAAAAACGATTTTGGCACGCCTGTAGCATTTTCACGAAACCTCCTAGAGTTGTGAGAACACTTGCTTTGTGTATAAAGTACATTGTGAATGTTTTCACAGCCTTCACTTTGTCTTTTTATGCCATTTTTTTGACCACGCACGAATATTCCTATGTCCGTATCTTCGCAAGGGAATCAGTGCGAATTTTAATACTAATTAAATGACCGTGGGCACTTTCCACCCCCTCTACATTCTCAGAGTAGAACAGACTTAGCTTCTAATGAAAGACGGCCCACCCCACGGACAGGAAAATTGCCCACAGGCACTTAAACTTAATATGGTCAGTAACAGTAAACAGTAACATGGTCAGAAGGAGCACGTACAAACGTTTCTGAAATAACCACATGTAAGACTCTGATGCTTAAAATGTTTAGGGAGAAAGTGGAATAATGGTGTGTATTTTTTCTTTAAACTACCAATACCAGCCATATACAGTCTGTAACGTAGGAATTTCTATATGTCTTTATTTAGTGGTTACATTAGTGACAAAGGCTAAACTTTTAGCTTCAGTAACGCGTACGCCGTATGGCATACATGTTTGTTTTGGGTTTTGCTTGTTCACATATCTCCCCTTTTTATAAAACGACATGGTTGAAAACTGTTCCAGAGCCACTGTTGTTTCATCAGTGAAAAGTACATCATGAAATGCCTCTCCCTGTTCAATCCACTGGAAAAAAGAAAAGGAGCATAAAGCATCTGATGGTCATAAATGATGTTCATTTAGGAACAGCATCAGAGATATGTTTTTAACTGCATTGCATCAGAGAGAATACCATAGTGTATTTTTTTTTTACTCCCTGGCGGAAACTGGCTTCCATAAGAATCAGTATGGCTCAGAGATTAAATAAAACTTCACTCGCACCAAACACATGTATATTTCTAAATATCACAACATGATCGAATTTAAGTCATTTTAATAACAATGAATAGTCACCTATGTGTTACAATATAAACATTTATATTGATTTAAATCACGTTTAAATCGCCTTTATTTAAAACCCATAAATAAAGCTGATACTGTTTAGACTTTTAATTATTTAAAACTGTATTACAGCAGCACAATGCACAATGCAACGTAAATCGCTATCTTTGTCTTCTGTGTAATAATGTTCACCTCTCTGTCCAGCAAATTAACAATAGTAATAATAATGAACTTTATTGTATACAGTATGGCGCCTTTAAAGGTGGCTCCTCAAAGCGGTTTAGAGGTTAAAAACAATAACAACAATACTGTTAGGCTGGGCAAATTATTTTTTTTTTAAGAAATACAAAATGAGATATATTGATGTGTTCCGGCTTAGACATTAATGAAGAGCATAACACGTGGGCGGCGTAGCGGTCTGCTCTGGCTTTCCCATCTACTGTATACACTGCAAATACAACCCCCCTCTCTGCAGGAGTGCTGGCTGTGACGAATTAAACCGGTTTCACAGGTATTTTCAAAGTAGAAGGGGGTGAGATTTCCAGCGAAAGACACCTCCCCCCTCCAAAACCAAGGAAGTACAGTACTTACTAGTTAAGAAAGCTAGGCTCCTCAATGAAATCGCTTTAACATGCTAATGCGTTGGTGTAACAGTCCGGGCGTGGCAAGCTTCTAATGTCAACTCGACTATGGCGAAAGGAACCCTTCTTTCATTGAAGACAATGAACATATTCTAGCCCTAAATGAATTAATAGCAAACATGGTTTACATAAAAGACGTTTTTCCAAGAAAGTTAAGCCTTTGTCACTAATGAAACCACTAAATAAAGACATAAATATAGAAATCTTAAGATTTTTAAAATACATGACTTTGCTAAAATTTATTTGAAAATAAAAACGATTACAAACGCCAGCGGAGAGAGAGAACAAGGGAGGGATGTTGGTTTTGCATAAGGGGCGGGGCTATGGAAAAGAGGTCTATTTGGAAATGTGGAGTTACATGTTCTGGCTGTTTGTGAATTATCGTTGAGTATGGAGTGTTGAGGTATTGATTTTGTGTAATGCTTTATGTTGAAAATTGAGGTGGATTTTATTTATAATAAAGAGGATAAACTGGGATGGGAGGAGGGTTTGGTTTTGCATAAGGGCAAGATTATGATAATTGGAGGAATTTGAGAGAGTTTAATGGTTTGATATATTTGATTTTGTATTGTGGTTGTTATCTATGTTTTTGGTTGGTATTATGTTTATATCGTTGTTTTTGTTGGTTGGTCGTTATTATGGTTATTAATAATACGATCTATAGTTGAAATCTGAGCTTAAATAAAAAGAAAAAGCATTTTCAGAGAGCAATTACGCTGTGTTTATGTAGAATAAGTGATTAGGTTTATGAGCAATCTAATTACTTATTCGTTTAAAACGCTATATAAAATAAAGTTTATTATTAATTTGCTGGACAGAGTGGTGAACATTATTATGCATAAGACAAAGATAACGATCCTGATCAGTTTAGAAATCTGTGTACGCTGTAAGGTTTTTACTTCTTAATTAAACTTTTAAAATACACATTTTGAATAGACAGAAATCCTCTTCCTGGTACAGTATGTATAGCAAAGCAGCACGTCTTTTTTCTCCAATCAGAGGGGTGTCAGATGGTGTCAGCCAATCACCATTCTGAAGCCCTACCATAATCTCTGGTATGGGGAGACCCCAGAATTCTGTCCAGTAGTTTATGTAGATAGATGATAGATACTTTTATTGATCCCGTGAGGGAAATAAAGTAAATCATTTTCATTTTAGGAAATTATTAAATGCTCGGTTAAAAGCAAAGGAGATTGTCTGTTATAGTGGACATAAAAACAAGAGTTCGCTGGCATTATATCCTAGAAGACACAGACCGGCGCCAGACCGGGAGAATGCCCGCAGTGTAAAAGAAAATGCCTGATGATCTAGGGATTAGACAGTTTCCAAGTGCTTGTACAATCGATGGAAATGTTCAAATAAATGTGCAAAAGAAATAAACAAAATAATCATTTATTTCTTTATCATATTGGCTAGCTAATGTCCTCTCTTTGCTAGTTAGTGGCTGTGTTTCTGTGTTGGGTAGCAACGGGTGACTGTTCTCAGGCGGAAGATGTAAACAGCTTAATTTGCGTGTTCAATAATTTTTTTTAATTAAAATTCATTCTATACAGCAATCGCATATTTGGGTACCGTTTCATAAAACTTTCATGCTTAAAATGTTTAGGGAGAAATGGAAGACTGGTGTGTATTTTTTCTTTAAACTACCAAGACCAGCCATACACAGTACAGTTCACATACAGTAATGTTTATGTTCCTAAATTAATATCGTTTATGACCTTCAGATGCATTATGCTCCTCTTCTTTTTATGCTCAGCTACTAAAATTTCCCTTTAGTGGTAAAATTCCATATAAATATTCAAAACTAAGCGGATTAAAACGTGCACAGTAAAGAGATTAAATGATTAAATCTTTTCACTACCAACCAATGCACCACGAGTGCCCCTGTCGGTCATTTTGGCCAGCCAATCACTTACCGCGGTGCCCTGCGGTGGCTTGTGGGTAGCTTACCATACCGCGGGTTTGTACTGTGCATTTTGAATGGCTGCATCTGTACTTAAGCAAGAAGATCAAGAGTTACCAATTACAACTAGAGATAAAGAACTCAGTTGAAATAAAACCAGCAGAAATCGGGTCCCTCTAGAACTGATGTTGGGAACCACTGAATTTGATGCTATCAGGTGAAAATCTACGATATCTTTAAAAGTGACCAAGGTTTGTTTTACTTAAAAGTGTAATTAATTATCAATTGTTTTCCTAGTTTGATGAGAAACTGTAAGGGAAGCTGGGCCCACCTCATTGTACTTGGAAGTTCTATGCTCTGTACAGGAACTTAAAGTCTCACACTTTAAAAACAAAATTATTCTTCAGTGAACCATGTTGTACTGTTTTACACCTACTGTAACAGCTTTGAGCTACAAATCTAAACATTCCATTTCAAGAATGCAAAGCATCCAATGCTTGGAAAACAGGTTTCATAAGGAAATGGGTCTTATAATTATGATGTTGTTCTAATTATTTTGCTTCAGGCAAGTTGACATTGCATATCAGTTTGCTTTAATCTCATCAATCCAAAAAATCCTCTTATCCTGAGCTCTTCACCTGGTTTCTTCCAGACATGAGGGAGATTACTGTCTTATTTGCATTCTGTCTCTTAAATTCCCCTCCATTTTCCTTTATTTATTTAAAATTAAGAGAACTATTTTTTTCATTTCAACTATTTTTATTCTGAAAGTTAACTTGTGTTTTTCTTAATCACATCATGAATGGGGTTGTTAAAATTATATTGCATCTACTTTTGCCTTTTGAGAAAATGGTGTAGAGTGAGATTTAATAATTTTTACAAAGATGCTACAGGTGGAACAATGTTGAAATTGTTGCCTTAGTAGTACACTGCAGCTGTGTAAAAAAGTATTGTAAAACAAAATTATTTTTTTATTAACGTTAGTGTTTGTGCTTACATGCACCGATCATATACTGTACTAGTGACAGACAATTGGTTGAACTCCAGTGTACATAATGTGATTTATGGTTCATAATTTAAATTTACTGGTTTTAAAAGCACTATACACTATATACAATTATTAATATGCATATATAGTAATGATAAAACTGGAAATTTTGTTTTATGTTGTAATTACTCTATATTATCTTTATTTTAAGTGGAAAAAGAAACCACATCTGTTATTACAATGGCAAATATAATTGTGAATCTACTATTTATCACCCAATATTGCAAGTCATACACATGTGTTTTACCAGTAATGCCTCTGGGTGGACAGCATTACTAAACAGTTACAGTTTTAATATTTTTATAATGAAAACTTTTCTTCCTACATACATTGCACATACATTTCATTTTTAATTTCATTTTTTTCCATTATACTGCAAAGAAACTGTAATATGTATAGATAGTTATGGTTCTTGGAAGTGGTTATCAAAGTGTCTTTAAGAATCTAGATTCAATTTTTTTCTCCTGGTTTGGGTAAACATTTGAAGTTCCCAGGAGGTTCAGAGCAAGAAAGGGCCTATTGTGTTTACTTAGTTGTGCTAGGTGTGATACATTGATTAAAGGAATCATCTGGTTTACCTTGGTTAAATAAGTTCTGTACAAATTGGGTGAAGGCTCCACAGCCGAAACGTTATGTTTCCTTTCCTCGCTTTTCAGCATGGAATAAACCTATTACTTGTTTTTTTTTTTGCAGCCTACGCATGCTGACGCAGCTACCCACCTGAAATACTATCTGATATTTGGGTATGTTTGCTCATTTCTTGCAAACAAGTAATTCTGCATCCCTGCATCTCCGAATAAATGGGGGATTTATTCTTCCTTGTGGATCCACAAAGGCTAGAACCGTGGTTCTCAAACTATGGTACATGTATCACAGAGCGCCCCCAGGTGGTACGCCATATGACCAATATGCCAATATGAAAATTGGGATGGGTTTTCATATTTTCTATTTTATTAAAATTAGTTTATGTGTCAAATATGCAGCCTACGTACTATGATACAGTGCACGCTAATACTTGAGTGGACACAAGAGCTATTATTTAATTGTATACTATTGTAAGTGACCAATTGTATTTAAAAAAAAAGTTATCTCCAGCAAATAGGAAAGTGGGAGAATGTGCATGATTTTGGAACAATGCCAATCTTGTAAGCAATGGAAAACATAGCAATGCGTACTACGAACATAAGTGACCAATTGTATTTAAAAAACAAGTTATCTTGAGCAGATAGGGAATGTGCATGGTTTTGGAACACTGGCTATCTTGTGAGCACAGGAAAGTGTGATAGATAACAGAAAAATATTTAAGAACTGTTCTAGGTTAATTTGAGTTAAATACACCAAGCGTCTCTATGTTTCGCTCCCATACACAATAAATAAAAACTTCTATTAACTTCTGAGACGGACTCCTGAAATGGAAATGGGGAAAAATGCAAGCTTGCGGATTGCTAAAGCACGTAAGCCCCACACTATTTGTGAAGAACTTTGTTTACCGTAGGCAAAAGAGTTGACACGTATTATGTGTGGAGAAAAAGTTGCTAAACAGCAAGACCTGCTGCCCCCTTCGGAAGACACAGTCACTCATAGAATTATGAAATGGCAGATGATGTCAAAAGTCCCTGATAGAGCACGTTAAGATAAGCAGATGCTTTTCAATGGATTTGATGAGTCTGTAGATGCCTTTGATTTGGCCAATTTGCTCATTTATGTTAGATACGAGTTTGAGGGTACGTTCCATGAGGACTTTCTGTTCTGTAAGCCGCTACCAACAAGAACTACAGGAGAGCACATATTTCAGCCTCTGAATGAATATATCGAAGAGAATGCCATCGACTGGATAAAATGCGTCGGAGTTTGTACAAACGGTACAAGAAAGATGACAAACCGACACAGTGGTTTAGTTTAACGAATTAGAGGATTCTCCAGATATGAAGTGGACGCACTGCAGCATCCACCACGAAGCCTGGGCCACCAAGAAAAGGATTTAAAATCTGTTAGACTCTGTTATGAATTGTATCAAGGTTCAACCAATTAATTCACATCTGCTTTGTTCGACTAAACAGGCTCACTCCTCTCACTGAAATGGTGCTTATTTATTGCTTATTTTAATTGTTGTTGTTCCTGTTGTCATTCTGTAAAACACTTTGAGAAGCCACCTTCAAATGTGCTATATCAAATAAAGTTTATTATTATAATATTTATTATATGTGTATGTGAGTGTGTTCACGCACTTGCTGATATTGATCATTGAGATTTTCTGTGGTTCCTATGAGAAGATGACTTGTAGGTGGTACTTGGATGCTTAGGTTTGATCAGAGGTGGTCACCACTGGACTAGAAGAACTGTGAACCTCTCTCTCAAGGAGGGAAAAAAGTTGCACAGACATGACCATAAAACCAAGAGATAAGATCATTTTATTAGCCATATACAATTTCTTGCATTAGGAATTTGTCTTTTTGCATACCCCAGCTTGCTCTCCATGAGACAGACAGGGAGGGAAGCTTGGGTCAGAGTGCAGGGTCAGCCATTGTACAGCACCCCTAGACCACTTGGGGTTAAGGGCCTTGCTCAGGGGTCCAACAGAGTAGGATTTCTCTGTCGGCCAAGATTTCAACAGGCAACCTTCCAGCTACAGGAGCAGGTCCTTAGCCTGGAAGAGAACCCTACTTAGAAACAAGACCATAAATTTGGTGTCATTACTTAGCAAAGAAATACAATATGAGCAGATTTAAAATATATTGTGATTTATATGCATTTAAAGTTTATAATTTTTAAACCTTATTTAAAACTTATATATATATTTTTTTAAATCCTTATAGTTAATATCATATAGTTAATATTAATATCATTTGTAATATAATTTTATTTTTATAATATGTGATCAGAAGTCCATTATGCACCTTTGTCAAACAGAAAAAAAATGTTTCAGCATTTCAAAAGAAATATTTACTTAAAATATGTTATACGCTAAACACCATCTGAATTCACAGGGAGCACTGTGACAATTTACAGATTCTGTATATAGCATTATCCAAGACAAAAAATCAAGCATAACATTTTCAACAAGTTTATGGTTACTTTAATGAATTATTTTAAAGATAATTTTAATACAATATATTTGCTTTAAAATGTAATAATACCATATAATCTATTAGAACAGCTATATGTTTTTATAATGTAGATAAAGGTAATCTGTCACGATTGTAGTCCCTCCCCCTTAAGGGCACTCTGGCTCGTTCACTTTTTAGTTGATTTTGTGCACCTGTTCCAGCCTCCCTACAAAAGCCAGACCCTCACTCTGTTCCAGAATCTGCATTGGAACACGGACGCCCGGAGGCTCGCCTACCACCGAGTTGCCCTATGTCCGGGGCTCGGGTGGCATTAGCCTCCTAGGTGTCCTGAACCAGCCGAGTCCAGGACCAGGAGTGCCTGGTTCCATTCCCCCCTTTTCCTCCCGCCCCTTCGCCAGGATCCCGCTCCGGTTTTTAACGTTGTCTAGTTCGTCTTGGATCGATCACTCGGCTCTGGACATTTGCCTGCACGACTTCCCTTCGGACTCCCTTTTTGGACAGTTCGCCTGGACCACGCCCCTCAGAGCACCTTTGTCACACGCCCCCCCCCATTCATCTACCAGCCCTGTTCCTCGTCTCCTCCCTGTGTGTGTGTTCACTCCCTTCCGGATTGTGTCATCTGCACAGGGTCCTGAAAGACGCTTCGTAACATAATCTTGATCTTGTTATCCTGTCCTTGGGAGCAACAAATAGTGTGTGTGTGTGTGTGTGTGTGTGCGCGCTTGTGTGAGACTGTGATTGCTGTCCTTTTGTGGGTCAAAAATATACACTGTAAATGTGAGTGGATTTTACTACCAGCAGACTTGGTCAAATCAGGGTCATCATGACAAATAGTCTGTTAGGAACTTATTCCGGGTGGTGCAGTGGTTTGCATTGCTGCCTAATAATACTGGGTTCAGTCCCAAACCTAGGGTGCTATCTGTGTGGTGTTTGTATGTTCTTCTCATGTTTGTCTGGGTGCTCTAGTGTCCTCCCACAGTCTAAAGACATACAGTACTGTTAGGTTAATTGACTTTTCAGAAAATTGGCCCTGGTGCGAATGTGTCTGTTTTTGATTGTGAGTTGCGATGGACTAGTGCCCTGTCTAGGGTATACTCTGCCTTGGGCCCATTGCTTACTGTGATAGGCTTCCCAGTGACTCAGAAGAAGCGGTTAGAAAATGGGTGGATGTATTCTGAAAGAAATACTCCAAAGTGTTAACTAATAATCCCAAACGGCTTTAAAAACACTTTCAATTTAGATGATTTAACGAAAGGTTTCTACCTTGGATGCTGTACAACGTAATACATACACATTTTAAATTTTAATCTATCACATATTATAAAATATCACATATTAACCTGTATCTTTTTTTCAATATGAATTAGTACTTTATAGATCTTTTGAATGTGCAAATGGGAACAGCAATGGACAATATTGTTATAATTTGGTCTTTTCCTGGACTTTTAATAAAATAAATGCTATTTTAATCAACAAAGAGAGACTTAAATATAAAAAAATCTGAAAATTTGTATTTATGTAGTATTGACTTATTTTAAAAAGTTTCATTACATATTTCTCCCTTCCATTCAAAATCTTTATCCAGTGAAGCTTTTTATCTTCTATGTATCAATCCTTTAATAACAAATTTATAGCTACAGGTATGTTGTTTTAATGCACATTGTAATTTCTTACAGAATGATTAACGTAATGACTATGGTAATGAAAAGGAATTATTAACAGTGATTTATTTCCATACAGAAACACTGACATTTGTACTCTATTCTCTGGCTTGTTCATAAAACAATTCACAAAGCTACCATGGTATTTAAAAGTAATGACTCCACAAACAGGCAGGTAATCTATTCTTCAACTTTGAAGGTAGATAATGTTTTATTTTGCTTTTTTAAAAGAAAAATATACCAGAAATGAATATATTGTAGTAAAAATATAGATTTAATTCAGATAACAGAATTAATAACATTATTTTAATATTGTTAGAAATAGGGGTCACAAAATTAGAGAAACATAAAGATATCATAACTACCAACTTGTAAATGATTTTGCTAAGTACATAAACTAGCAACTGATATAATAAAAGGCACATAAGTTCTTTTTTCAACAACAGCAGGATAGAAAGCTCTCTTTAGAAGATTCCAATACTTAGCTCCAATATGGTCTACCCAGTTGATCTGAATAAAGAGCTCTCACCTTCAATATCTTCCCTTTCCTTTCCCCTTTCTGTCTAACTGTCTGTTTTATTATTGACCCTTATTGATTTACCCAGAACTTAATTAGCTAAAGTAAACCAAGGTAAACTTTACAATTGCTTTAATCACTGGATTTGGGACCACTACATCTCAGTAAATATCCCCTTGCTATTGTAGCTAGATTTATTTCATAACAATATTTAATACATTTTAAAATTTTCTTGGTCTATTCATTATATAGTGGTAGTCAAGTACTTGTGCGACAAAAATGAAAATAACAGAGAAAGGAAGGATTGACATAATTTTTAATATGCATATGTAACCCTGTCTTAAGGGGAGCCGGGTATTAGAACTGGCTATAGTTGCTCACAGACATAGCGTTGCCTTACAAATTACAACTCCCATAAACACACTGCTTGACAGCCCATGAGGTGCTACTCCCGACTCCTGTGCCCAACACCTCATCACCTGATTATACCCTCCCCTGATTTACAAATCGATGGCCTCATTGTTACCCTTAACTCTCTCTTTCAATACATTTGCTGAATTCTTCCTTTCATACCGTTCAAAGATTTCCCTCCCATTGTGCACAAGCTGTTCATTCATTAACTTAAACAATAATGTGGCATGGGACTCATAAGTCAGTCTTTTTGGAGCCTGGCGCTTCCACCAAGAGCACCTAGGTAAGGGCTGAGGTTTGACATTTTTTTTTCTAAGCCTCCTCCCTTTGGCAGAGTGCCCTGCGCTCTGGCCAGGCGGTGTAATTTGGTACATCCTGCAGTCAAGTTCAATTTGCTTGTTGTCTCTCCAGGGACTGTGAGTCGATTCACTGTCACTGTCACTGTCATTCACTGTCAGTGCACCACATACAGCACACTGGTAGGTCTCCTTGTTGGAGGACCTTCTGTTTGCCTCCCTGATTTTTATTTCCCACCAAGACCCTATAGCCAGGTTTTAACTGGAACTCCCAGACCCTCTCATTGTACTTCTTCATCTGATGAGTCTTGGCCTCCCTGGAATTTATGGGGGCTTTGTGGTATGCCTCCTGCAGTGAACTGTGGAACTACAGATGCAGCTATTCAAAGTACGCGGCACAGACACGTACCGCGGGTAATTGGCTACGGCCTCACATATCGTGACGCAAAATACTGCGGTACGTGATTGGTTGACCGACAGGGGCACTCGTGGTGCGTTGGTCGGTCGTAGAAAGATTTAAATGTCTTTACTGTGCCCGTTTTAATATTGAATATTTATTTGGAATTTTACCACTGAAGGGAAATCTTAGTAGCTGAGCATAAAAAGAATAGGAGCATAACGCGTGTGAAGGCCATAAACGATATTAATTTTGGAACATAAACATACAGTATTACAGTATGTAAACTGTATATGGTTGGTCTCGGTACTTTAAAGAAAAAATACACACCAGTATTCCATTTCTCCCTAAACATTTTAAGCATCGAAGTCTTTCACTAACATGTGAAATAGCGTGTTAAAAAGTGGTAGTTTTAAGCTTTTCTGCTAGTATAATATGGAATCGCGTATCTAAGGAAATTAATAACGATATAATTATATTCATATACTGCAACACAGTAGTACACACTGTACAATGTCTGTTGATACTGTTTGTGTAGGGCTTTTTCACCACTCCTCATGTGACCTTGCGTGTAGCGCTATGGTCTAGGTGCCATGCTTGCAAACCAGAGATTGTGTGTTCAAATCCAGCCGGCGCCATGACTTTTCTTTTAACAAACATTTCTTTGAAAAAATAAAATAGCAATATTATGGATAATTAATCAACTTTTTATATTTCTAAATATCACAACATGTTCGAATCCAAGTCATTTTTAATAACAATGGGTAAACTGGGTAAACTATCACAAAGCTTTAGAGAACTTAACAATAACAATATTATGGACAATCAATTGACAATAAATATAGAAAAGCACATATTAAATTTGGGAAATTGTTTAAATATGTAAATAGTTCCCTGGTTCTGCACCCCTGGGTGTTTCTCTCTCTGGTCGGGGCGCGCGAGAGCTCGCTGGCAGGTGGTGTTGGAGAGGAAAAATAAAGGTAGCTTTTAACTCCGCAAGTTTTTGGGTCCGTCCTATCCGAACCCGACTCTTCTTGCCAGAAAGCTCTAAATTGCATTTTGTCTTTTTTTTAAATTACAACCCAAAAGTCTTAATTCTGTCTTAATTAAACGTTTAAAATACACGTTTCGAATAGAAAGAAATCCTCTTCTTGGTATGTAGAACAGATCAGCAGGTCTTTTTTCCCCAATCAGAGGGGTTTCAGATGGTGTCAGCCAATCACCATTCTGAAGCCTACCATAATGTCTGGTATAGGGACAACCCAGAATACTGGTCTTGGTACCGTATTTCACAGAAAAAATACACACCAGTATTTCATATCTCCCGTGTCCTGTTACAGTGAAGTAGGAAGTGCACCTCTGTCTCTATTTCTCCCTGCTTGCTGGCAGTGGGAGCACAGCCTGTCCTCTCTGGGTAACAAGGTGTTTCACGCATGAAAAGTGGTTATTAACAATCGAAACCTGTTTTATTTATTTTATTTTTATTTAGATTAAGAGTTCCTGTCACCCCCATTTCCATTTAAATCGCAAACCCGTGTTTAATTAAATGTCTTTATACACAGCTGTATGAGCTCCACCAGTCAGGACAGGAGGCTCTACTGTACACAGAGAGGGGCGGGAGGGGGGAACAAGCTGCCCAGCCGTGTGGTTGAAGCTGATACCCTGGATTCTCTCCAGACACAGCTGTATGAGCTTCACCAGTCAGGACAGGAGGCTCTACTGTACACAGAGAGGGGCGGGAGGGGGGAACAAGCTGTCCAGCCATGTGGAATGCTACAGAACCCTAAACAGACAATACACAGGGGGGAGGGTGAGCGAGAGAGAGAGAGAGAGGGTGGGCAAGCGAGAGAGAGAGTTTTTTGCCCTCTGTCAAAAAACCCCAAATCACTCGGGGCAGAGACTCTGGGGGGATCATTGTGTGGTACAGAGCGGAGCTTAGTCACTCCATACAATTAGTAAAGAGAGAAGAGTCACGAGTTTGGCTTAAAATCAAAAGAAATATCATCTGTACAGAAAATGAGGTTTTCCTGTGTGCTGTCTACATCCCACCCTCAGAATCCCCCTACTACAGATCGGTCACTTCCAGGGCCAGGAAAACGTGCTGCTCAGTGGTGACCTCAATGCGCGAACAGGCACACTGACAGACTACACCAGCACACAGGGAAACACTCACGTATTTGTCTACATCATGCCTACAGTATATGTAAATATCACAACGGGTCCCAATCCTACTGGGAGAGGGAGGAGGGAACTCAGTGGAACTGGCAGCCCAGTATGTGATCTCCTGTCACAGCCTGAGGAACAGTGAGCCTGTCTCCCAATAATGCTCCTTCTGTCTACAGTATATGTCAATATTTGATAATACGTCTCTGTTGTAAATGTCTGTAACAGGTCTGTAGATTTTATTTTACTTTTATTTTGTGTTTTGTTCCATGTTAATTTAATTATTTTGTTTGCTTTGGCAACTTTGATTGTACCCATCTGTCATGCTAATAAAGCACCTCGAATTGAATTGAATTGGGGGGGGGGGAGGGCAAGCGAGAGAGCACAGACAATAGATTAGCATACTGTAGAGGAAAGTATAGGCATCGTTGATATGAGGACTTTTTTGAAACCAAATTTCCCAAATTTAATATGTGCTTTTCTATATTTATTGTCAATTGATTGTCCATAATATTGCTATTCTAAGCAAGAAGGAGAGCTTCACCCCACCTGCTGTGGGAAGAGTTGGCTTATTCCTTCCCTGTATCACTGAGGGCAGACCCTGCCAGGCCCTCGTCGACACCGGTTCGACCATCACCCTGCTGTGGCCTGGTGTCCTGCCTGGCACCGAGGCAGCCGGACCCCCAGGGTGCTCACCTTGCACTTTGGAGCTGCAAGGGTGAAACACCCCTTCTACCTTGCCCCAGTCCGTGAGGACTGTATCCTGGGGTTGGACTGGTTGCAGCAGGTGGGTGGTTGCCTTGACTTGGGCGTGAGGGACAGGGTGCTGCGCCGGGGGTGGCGGGTGCCCTCCAGCGGCTAGGTCAGGTGGCAGTTTGTGGTGGGGCAGTTCTCCAAGCGGTGTACAGCCAGCCGGAGGCTGCCAAGCAGTGACCTCGCCGCTGGAGGGCACCTGCCACCCCCGGCGCAGCACCCCGTCCCTCACCTACAAGGCCTCCCACAGTGCACAGAGTGCCTTACAGACTTCAGATAGGGGCAAGCTTATCTCATCGTACTGGGAGTCAGCTCTGGCACGCTCGCCCTGACACCTGCGGCTCCGACAAGCCAAAGCGACGCCCGCCGCTGCCACCTCCTCTTCCCACTCCGGTCAACCCACACACCCCGGACACCTCCTGCCCCGCCCACCGCGAGACTGATTCATTCCCCCTGCCCCACCAACTCTTGCCGGCCCAAGTCAAGGCAACCACCCACCTGCTGCAACCAGTCCAACCCTAAAGTGCACGGTGAGCGCCCTGGGGGTCCAGCTGCCTTGGTGCCCGGCAGGACACCATGCCTGGCAGGGTGATGGTCGAACCGGTGTCGACGAGGGCTTGGCAGGGTCTGCCCTCAATGAGGCAGGGAAGAAATGAGCCCCGGCTGTGGCCAACCCTTCCCACGGCAGCAGGCGGGGTGAAGTGCTCCTTCTGGCTTTCCGGAGTGGGGGTAGCGTCGCTCAAGGGCGGCCTTCCCCCCTTTAGGCCGCCCCGCTCCTGTTTCCCGACGGCCTCCGGAGTCCCCGGGGCTCCAGCGCCTGGCACTCCCGTGTGAGCAGCACTGTCAGACCTGGGCGCTGACAGTCAATCTGGACAAGACCAGAGTTATGGTTTTCCAGAAAAAAAGCCAGACCTCAGGGAAACAAATTCACACTTAACAACAACACATTAACACCTAACAACCTGGACTCCTTGGAGGTAGTGGCTGAGAGGAGAATGATGTCCAAACTAGAGGCCATCATGGACAACTTCTCCCATCCCCTCTATGACAGGCTTGCAGGAATGAAGAGCACGTTCAGCAATAGACTGATTCATCCATGGTGCGACAGGGAGCGCTACAGGAGGTCATTCTTGCCGTCTGCCATAAGACTGTACAACGCATCCACCTTGCGTCTTGGCAGAGGCAACATCGACAGTGACCTGTTTCTGGACTAAACGCATCTACACATCTACTGCTACATCTGTTCTCTTTCTTTTTCTTTTTCTTTTTCCCGTTTACAACCACTTTTTGTGCAATATATGCCAGGGACCTGTGCAATACATTTATATTTATATCTATAGTTACATCTATATTTATATTCATATGTGTGATATGAGTGTGATACGATTTTCTGTGTACTGTTCTGTTCTAGTTTGTTCTTGTGCGTCTGGACTGTGAGTAACTCTTGTATTGTATTGTATGTATTGTACTATTATTATATAATTCGTTACACTGTGGCTGTGTTGTGTGTGTTAAGCTGCTGTTGCACTGCAATTTCCCTCACGGGCGGGGTTTGTTAATAATCACCCGCTGCTGGGACTGATTAGCTCGCTTACAAGTAGGTCTTGACAGCCTGGTGGTCGTGACACATGGCATATGCACCACATTTATACGATACAACATTCTGTTAAAACTAGTTATTTTTTATGTTTATACGAGATAACATTGCATTAAATGTGAAAATTAATTTGTGAACAATATTGCCTACTATCTTAATATCTTTCATTATATCTGCAATAATATTGTCCCATGCACAGAAGCACTGGCTTTAACATAGAATAATATTGTCACATTCTTCTTCACGAAAAAATAATTAATCTAAAGGATTAAAACGCACAAACTGTGTTTTGTATACAAGAAGTAGAACACCCTGTCAGTATGCATTGCTGGGTTAAACGCATGTCATTTTCACCACTTGTGTGAAATATAGAAATGACATTCCTGTACAAACGTAACAGTAACAGGAAGCCAACAATAGGTATAAGTCTTACTGTCAAGTCATCATAAATGTACTCTGTTCTATATTTAAAGTCTAGGCAAAACTATTCGCAGTACATGTTTCTGCAGTTTTACATCAGAAAAACATATGTTTGGAAGGCTGTGTTAATTCCATTTTTCAAAGAAACAGCAAAAATGTGTTTAACTCAGGAATGGTTAAAACCATTGTGTTTGAATGCAAAAAGTATCTAATTTTAACTAAATGTTATCTTGTATTAGTGCAAAAAGTTTCTAGTTTAAACACAAAATGTTTCTCATTTAAATGCAGTACTATCTCATTTCAATTTTTTTTTCTCTGTGGTGCTAATTAGATTCCATAACATTAGTATTAGTGAGATTACTGAAATTTTAAGAGGAATAACAACATCCAAGAATCTGATGTTTTGTGAATGTTTATTGAGTATTTAAGTTTAATAAGTTTTAGCTTAACCTGCTTGTTTAAGAGCTTCCTGGCCTAGAATGAAGAGGTTTGTATCCCCTTTCAGAAAGAGGAGTTAATTAACTAAGGATAGCTGCAAAGATGGAGATTGGGTGGAGGTGGGATGAGTGCAATGAAAATGTGAGAAAAGGTGTGTGCAAGAGTGAAAGTCGTTAATGACTGTGATTTAGAACAGCTGGATGAAATTGATTTGTTCATTATTCCTTTTGAACTTAAGGAATTCTATTATAAACCAAAACAATATTTTAACCTTTTATATTATATAGAAAGTAATGTGTTTTATTAAATTCAAATTGTTGAATTTAAATGTGTACTTAAATGCAATAATCTTGAATTTAAAACAAAATAAACTATCTGCCTTCATTGTATTTGAAAGAGGCCATACTTTACAGAGAAATTATGTTATTTTGTATTTTTTATACTTTTTTCAGTTTTTGCAAGAACAGCACTATAAACAGCACTATAAAACTTACTTTTGTGGTATTATTAGATTTGAGTGGTAAGAATCACATTTTATAACAAGAGCTGTTAAAATACACTCATTCTGTCACTGTATCTTCTTATCAGGAAACATTGCTCAGCCGAAACTCAACTCAGCTCAACTCAATGACACCACTGCAAACTTGTCATGTGAACAGGAATGATATCAAACATATTAGTATACATATTCTCCAATTGTGTCTTGTAGAGAACTTGAAATAGAAAAAATACAATTAAAATGCAAAAATAATTATAGAGGTGGGTAAAAAGTACTGTAGATCATTTGCATAGAACGCTGTAAGATTTTGATACATTTCGCAATATAAAAATTGTTTTTTCAGAATGGGGTTGTAGACATTGAATTATTCTGACTTGAAATTCACTAAAGCTAACACTGGGAGGAAGACAAAAGAGACAGACAGTAAGGCAGCTTATGCTGAAGTCAGATGTCAACAGTGGAACTAAATTAAATTTTTTTCATTAAAAATGAAAATAAGCTTTAAAAGTTCATATTTTCAAAAGTTAATATTCGCAATAGTAAAATTGAACTGGGCTGTAATGAAGCTGAATGAAGTATCTAAGTCAATAGTGAGTTACACTACTGCAAATGAAGCAAAAGCTGTTGTCAAGTTAGGTAATAGGAAGTTATAGTGCATTTCAAGACAGTGATGCTCTTCTTTCTACCCTTTTTCTCTGTTACAATCTGACTCCAAAAGAGTAATGTATAAATTGATTAATTACTGTTACAATTAAATTACTTTTCAACTTTTTATATTGTATTTTTAAGAAATATGTAATGTTGTTTAAAATGCAATGTTCTAAACAAAAACGCATCTTGAAGAACGAACAGAAACAATTATTTGGTGTTGAAACACTGGTTATTTTCTTTTAACTAAGCTAATCTGCATTTACCTCTTTATTTGCTTGTCTGCATGTGACCAATATTGTGACATCCATCAAAATATATATTTTTTATAATTCATTTCCTAGGAAAATGCTTTAGTATGCCTTTACTACTAATTATATGTTACATATAATTATGCTGCAAGTACAACTGCAAATAAAGTTAAGTAAAGATGATTTTGGTTGCATTATTTCCCTCCCTTGCAACATCATTTCTTCTCAATATCATTCTGCCCTGCAGCTGTCTCTAATCCTGAATCAAGGAAAACAATAGAAAAAAGGGATCATAGGAAAAAAAAAGCATTAGAAATGTCTCTCTCATCCTGTGTTGTTTCTGACACTGCTTCCTATGTCTTGATCCTGTCCAGAATCCTACCATTAGCTCAGCCAACAGGTAACCTATAAGTCTATCTGTCTTCACTTCCCCCTTACTTATTAAGGGATTGAATTATTTGTATAATTTAAAAGTTAATAATTATAATAAAAGATCAATTTGAATGTAATGAGTTATCTATGTTGTCGGGGAACAGTGTCCCCTTTCCTTATTCTAAGCATTTAAAAGAAGCAAACATGGAGGTCAAAATAGCTAATGGGCAATTATGTCTCAATGCAAGACAGTGATACAGCTGATACAGCTAACACATTAGGTCAATTACAATGAACTTACGGATTTAGTATAGAGCTATGTACTAAGTAGCTAGTATAACATTTTCTTGGGCTTGTCCTTGGTTGTACAGTATGTTCGTTACAGTGATAAAACTTGTGGAACAAAGTTGGTGACCAGCTGTTCCCATTCTTATTATGGTCCTAAGAAATAGTTGTTAATTGTTGTTCTGCAAAACAAGAACAGAAAGGGTCTTTGAATTACAATATTTGAAATATTCAGACCAGTAAGCTAATATGTAGTTACACATACCTAATACCAAAATATACAATTATAACTTTGTGTTGTGTAGCTAAATGCTTATGACAATTCAATGTTCAATTTTATTTTAAAAAAGTTTGTTTGCTTAAGCAGGTTGTAGGTATCCTCTCAAGAGGCACCAGTAAATGTAGGGGTTGTGCTTAACTGGAACAATTATTAATTGTGGCAGTAAGTCACAAAAATGATTCTTCTGATGGCTATTAGAATCCAACCTTGCGGGATAACTCAAAGAACGCACACACACGGGTACCAATACACGATAATACATTTACTAATACATAAAATGTGCATATAAACATAACAGATCTTATTGTGAGGGTTAGCAGAATACCAAAGGCATATATTCAATCACAAAGAGTTACAAATACCAAGAGGGACATACATTCAGTATATCATTCATTTAGACCATTTCGTAAATGAACTTGGTTACAACTTCTACGTTAGATACTCAAAAGCAAGTACATCACTCATAGGAATTTAATTGATATAAACTCAGGTTGAGGTAACAATTGAATTCTCGAGCGGTAATGCAGAATGTTGAATACTCATCCAATCTCTGGGGATTCAGATCTCCTGCAGACACAAAGAAGCAGTGGCAGGCTTGTTACTGTCCAATCGGCGCTCTCTGGCTCGGTGCCAGGCAGTGTTGCTGCGGCGGTGCACTGCTGATGCTCACTGAAGACTGGTTAGTTAGTGTTGGCTGAAACTAGCAAAGTTTGTGCACAGGAGAAAAGTGACTGTGGGTCCCAGCAGGTCAGGAAGAAGACCGGTTCATTCCTGATGAAGCGCTAGTTCTGAATACTGATTCAGCTGTCCACAGTTACAACCTGTTCAGGAGGCTTGCTGCTGGTGCTAACCTCGGGTGGATCCTTTGGTTACGCGCTGACAACCTCCACTCTCGACTCTTAGAACAAAGGAAAGCTCTGGCACTCGGACACACTGGCCGTTACGTGGTGGTCCGTGCTGAGTCTGAGGATGTTCAGGAGGAGCCCTGAGGCTGAATGTCCAGCAGGCGCTGCTGCAAGAATGTCCTGCTCCTGGGAACTGTTCTGTTCTTCGGAACTGTTCTACAGGCACTCTGTGTTGCCTGTTTTGCCTGGAGGAACTGCAGGTCGTTAATTGGTTGAAAGTTTCATGGGCATCAGAGACCCACATGGGGTTAACCTGCCTTTCCAGTTCCTGATTGGCTGATGATGAGTAACCATGCCCTCTGACCTTAGAGTTCTAAACCAACTTTGCATAACACTTTCCCTTGGAATCTTAGACTTTAAGGCGCCAGATAATCATTTGTTAAGGTTGCTGGAGAATCTCAGGAATTGGGGAGCTGTTCCTTATCAGGACACTCTATCAGCTAGAAAAACACCTTAATTGTGAACCAAATGGAATGGCCTCTCTGTATCAAGCACCACTGAGATGTAAGAGAGAGAGACTGGCAAGGGAGCAGAAAACTGAATTCCTGTATTTTAATAAGCCCTGCCTCTACAAGGTAGTACAGTGGCATAGTGAGCCTCTTTCAATGCTGGGGCCATGGGTTGAATTCTGGACCTGTGATGCTATCTATATCGAATTTGTATGTTCTCCCTGTGTTTACGTGGGTTTCCTCTCAGAGTCCAAAAATATACTGTTGCAGATGCAACCATTCAAAATGCACATCAAAACCCATTTCTGCAGTAGGAAAGGTGCACCCTTCTGTGTTATTATTCAGCATGCTGAATTATACCGCCCAAAGAAGATCAATAGGTGGCACTTGTGGTGTTTTGTTATTTAGTGAAACTTCTTTCAAGGGGAACTGCAATGTTTTTGTCATGGAAATTTACCTATCAAGGAAGCCCCAAGAGAGAGTTCTCACCTGAGTAAGGTCTTTATTTCAATATTGCAATATTGGGAGCCCTGTTGTCACTCTGCAGAGTGGGTCAGAGACTCAACTTGCTACAGGCAGTACAGGCTTTTTATAAAGATGTTGTATGCAGTGGAAAAATACAGCACTTAGTCCCTTTTCTAATACTTCCCCTTTCCTTAGGACAAGAAAGATTACAACATAGAAACGAAAGAAGAAGCGCCAAAACATATTCTGCAAAGTTTACCAATTGCACTCGGCTAATTTGGTAATCTAGACAGTATGTCCTGTCTTGACAAACTGTCTTCTGATAACCTACACGCAGCACAGCAGTTACATAATTGTCATATATTTTTCTAAAGCTCTTTAACATTTTAAGAATCAATTTACCCATTAGATTTCCATTTCACTATTTTTTATATTTCACATTAGGAAGCATCAGCATTGATAAGGGCATTTCAAACCACAATAAAAGTAAAATGTACACAGTAACATTTAAAGCCTCCAATTTACATTACAAAATAGACAAAATTACCAGGTAGCTTCTCATTATGTATAAAGAAGACTCCTATTATGTATAAATTATTTCATGACAATAAAGAACAAACTGTCTTTTCATTTTTATTTTGGTTTCCTTCTATCATATGCATTCTATAATTAGAATTAAGACAAAATATATTTTTTCATGTATTGACAAGAACTGAGACCTGAAACCTGCATTGGAGAATTCTACCGTTGAGCCATCAAAGCATCACTCTAGGTGAGCTAAATTAACAACTACTTTACAACTCATAGGTCAGAACCCTATGCAGATGGTAAAATCCGGAACAGACTGGAAAAGGGCAACTGGTAAACACAACAGGATGAGGATGGGATGACTGACAGGGGGGCGTGACGGCAGGGATCCGGTGCTCAGGGAGCATGGCACAGGCGAACAAATCCAAAACTATCTAGAAAGGGAAACCAGGAAGAAGTCCAAAAGTCCATAGCCAGGAGCTCCATCCAAAACGAAGACAAGACAAAGTTAAAAATTGGAATGGAATCCGGTGCAGGGAGAGGGAATAAAAATGGGAAGATGGGGCCAGGCGCTTTGAGCCCCAGACTCAGCTGGGTCAGGACGCCGATAGGAGGCCTATGCCCTCAAACCACGCATGTAGGGCAAATTGGTGGTAGGCAGGCCTCTGGGCCTCTGTTTTCCAATGCAGAGCCGGGAGTAGCAAGAGCGCCCACCTTAAATAAGGAGGGGCAGGATTGGAGGCAGGTGCACATAATCAACAAAATTGTGAAAGAGCCGGAGTGCCCTTAAGAGGAGGGATTATGATCGTGACACTACAGGTTTTTCATTTTCTATTACACTGCAAAGAAGTATTATATATTATATTAATATACATAAACAATTAAAATAACTGATGTTATATTTGCTTGCAGAGGAAGTGAAATTAAACCAAAGTTAGTTTCATTTTAAAGTGTTTTGAAATTAAGCAATATGAATTACAAATACTGAAAAAAACTTGCACAAAATTACTGAAAAACACATTAAAAAACTCATAAATCAGAAACATTTTTTCATACTTATTGTGGTGTTGTATTTAATGAAATTTTCGCTAGTACAGTATGTATACTATATAGTATGATTATTGCAGGAAACCACTGCAATGCACGCTTTGTCATATGAAATGCTTCAACAAGTGCCGCACAATAATGAACACCATCGCATGTGGCCATTTTTTTTTTAAATAATCTGATGCAGGACCGCACTGCACTGTAAAACTGCCAAATGGTACAGTGAATCCAGCTGAAAACACATAGCAAAACTTACTTTAATAATAAAAGTTACAGATTTATTAAATGGCTGCATCTGTAGGTCAACTGTCTTCTCTGAAAATTTTCTGGTGTGAATATATGCATAACTATGGTTGTCTGCTCTGCAATGGACTGGCATCCTGTCCAGGCTATACCCATCCAGGCTTGTGCCCCTTGCTTGTGGGAACAGGCTCTGGCTACCACGTGACTCTCAATTAGAAGTGTTTAGAAAATGGAAGGATGAATATTTGTTTAAATTACATGCCACAGTGTCACAGTTGTCACAATTTACATTTAAGACTGGCTCCTCCTTCTCTCCTCTCATGTCAATACCTAAACTCTAACATTTCCTAACATAATTAGAACTTGATTGCTCTTACTCATTAAATCTGACTAGTTTCTTTTCTTTTATACAGAAAGAACCACTTTAGAAAAGGTGTCCACAATTTCAGTCCAGTGCAGTTAAGAGGATGTGACAACTGTGAGTGAAAGGCCAGATGGTGTTTAATGTAGGCAAGTGTAGGGTTTTGAATGTACAGTAGATAACAAAAAATTTAGTCAGAACATCATCATTTGCAGTAAAAAACATTACATTTACTTAACTAAGGGAAGTTGTGCTTATGTTCACTTATTCTTGTGGTAAGAATTGTACTAAAAATTTTAATAGCTTTGTCGTACATAAAAATAGCCTCTCGGTTTCTGTCAAGAAATACTGATGTTTCATTTTTCAGATTGCATGTGCATTTCCAGAGACTGGTAAGGCATTTAGTTTGCTAAAACATACTGTATTGTTTAAACATATTTATATTATTTATGAGGGTGCACACCCTTTTATCTCTATATCTATATCAAATATAGATAATATAGACGGATCACCTCTATATCTCTATCTAATAGATATAGAAAAATATATTTAATAAGTAATCAATTTACATGAATTAACTATCCTGTTAAAATTCTATGAATAGTTTATTAAGAAACCACTGATGTAAAGTTAGATGAATGTCTCTTCTAAGAATATATAGTAAGAACACCACTTGCTGTTATTGTAAAAAGATAAATGTTGTCGTGATTTAACATCACTTGATAGTTATATTAATAAGGAATTGCGTAACTGAGCAGCTAAAGTATCACCAGTGGACGTTTTGGAAACATTTTGACATTCATTCTCCAGACACTTCCAGATTATACCATCATGCATAGAGTCTCAAACAATGCATTGTTTAATGCATTTTCAGTATGTTGGTGCAAACTGTTCACATTCTACAAGAAGGAAACCAAAGAAAAAGGTAAGTATGCCACTGCACACTATCAGGATCTTGCGTTTCAGCACCAGCTCTTTTCTAGAAGGGGAAATGGCATTGCATGTGCAGTAACGAAAGGGTTGCACAAGCACATAAACAATTACCTGTGAGGCACGATGTGTCAAATGTGTCATAGCATAGAGTTATAACAATGTTGGTTATATTATGCATTATGTCACTTTCTTTTACACAAAGCTGTATGTCACATGCATCATACCAAGTGCTATAAGCAATGCCAAATCAAATGTAATGACCTCTTATGCATTTTATGTCAGTTGTGCATGTCCTCATAAAACATTATGCATGAGATTATATCTTGTGTAGCATTTGTGAAGGAATTATGAAGTCTTTATCTATGTAGCAATATTCAAATAATGCATTACCAGACTTTAGTGTTTAAATCAGTGTTTAGTGTTTACCAATGTGGTAAAGCAATACAAAGGCAAACAAAATGTTATGGTAAGCAACAAAAAGTGTAGAATTGTAATCAAGGGATATTATGTTAAACAATATTTGCAAGACAACTTTTAGAAAATTTTAGAAAACACATTTGGTGAAAACAAGAAAAAAAGACAAAGAGCCAGAGAACAGCAACAATACACATTTCAAGGTTTAAAGAAATGACCTAGACTGTCTAAAAGAACTGATATATAGTTTTGAACAAAAAGAGACTATAAGGGAACAGATCCAAAAACCTCAAAGGCTTTGACAAAGTCAGTCCAGTGTACAGCATCTATATTAGGACATTCTCCTCCATCCTAAAAATAAAATAATGTGCCCTCCTCCCTCCACCCTCAGCCCTATGCTTTCCGTCCTCCTCTCTCCTCTGAAACTCCCTTCTATCTCCTTCCTCCTCCCTCTTCCATACACCTTGCATAGTTACAAATCACAAATCACAAAAGTCACTGCCCAATCTACAATTTCACTGGATTGATTGCTTCTCTACCATCATTTCTGTGGGACCAGAACAAAATAAAACAATGAGGTGAGTGCTATTTTCTAAATATATTTTAAAAATGCATTTAAAAGAGTAAAGATATAGGAAACATTGTGTTTGACATAAAATAGATGCAGCCATTCAAAACGAGCGGGGTATGCTGCAGTACAACGCAGTGGGCGTGTCACAATGAAACATGTTTCGCGTCATACCGTATAATTCTGCAGTAAGATAATAGTATCCGGAATCACCGCGCTGTACCGTATGCAAATTAGATGATTTTAATAGTATCCAGAATCACCTTGTACTGAGGTGCAGCGCCACGTGATGCTGGCCACGCAGGTCCCCTTGGAGCAGGCCCTGGCTCTGGCTGAGCAGTCTGATGCCGTATTCGAGGAGACCGGTGGGCACCAACGGAGGGGTGCTCCCTGCCGGGCAGCGGAGGCGGCGCACGGGGAATCAGATGGGGAGGAGGAGACGGCCAGTACAGTGACGCCAGGGGAGCGACAAAGGCGGGTCATCTGCCACCGCTGTGGGGAGAGGGGGCATATCGCCCGGGAGTGCCAGGCGCTGGAGCCCCAGGGACTCCGGAGGCCCTCGGGAAACGGGAGTGGGACGGCCTAAAGGGGGGAAGGCCGCCCTTGATCGACGCTACCCCCGCTCCGGAAAGCCAGAAGGAGCGTTTCACCCCACCTGCTGCCGTGGGAAGGGTTGGCCACAGCCGGGGCTTATTTCTTCCCTGCCTCATCAAGGGCAGACCCTGCCAGGCCCTCGTCGACACCGGTTCGACCATCACCCTACTGCGGCCTGGTGTCCTGCCTGAGCCTGAGGACGGTGATGGGGCAGAACGCGAGGTTTGCGTGGCCCAAAAGGGTCCTACATTACTGTTGTGCATTCGCCTGGCACTGTGCAGTTTTTGCATCTCTCTCTCTCTCTGCAGGAGTGCTGGCTGTGCTGAATTTCACTCCACAAAGTCTGAGTCTCTGTGTCTACATTGTTTGTAAACAAATGGGTTTCACAGGTATTTTCAAAGTAGAACAGGGTAAGTCTTCCAATGAAAGACAGCCCACCTTCCCCCCACGGACACATGTTTTCTTAGAAAAACAGATTCACAGTGCGAAGCTGTGTCAGTCTTCTGTGTAAAAAAAATCTGTTTGAACACCATGGGTGCTGTTTTTAAGACACTGCTGAGTAAAGTATAGGAATTTTCCTGCTGTCAGCGATATTGTGTATATAGTTTTATGTACAGGCTGCGAAAAGTTTCACAAGTAGACAAGTAGAGCTCTTTAAAATTAGGCTGGGCAAACGATTTTTTTAATTCTTAAAAAATAAATAAAAAACAAGATATAATGATGTGTTCCTGCTTAGATATTGCACGACTTTAAAAGCTATAAAAACAGGTTTTGATAGTTAATTACCATTTTTTATGTGCGAAAAACGGGTGATTTTTCTTCCTCGTGATCAGCTTAGAATCTCTGTGTACACTGTAAGGTTTTTACTTCTTAATTAAACGTTTAAAATACAGGAATACACGAAATACACGAAAAACAACACACGTTTTGAATAGAAAAAATCATATTCTGTTGTCTTCCTGGTATGTAGAACAGATCAGCAGGTCTTTTTTCCCCAATCAGAGGCTCTGAAAACAGCGTGCTGCCCACTGCGCTGCGTTAGAGAGGGAGGTAGCACCGGGAAGGAGGAAGCACGGAGCTCAGTATTGCACAATGGCTGTAAAGCACCAACTGCATCTGCATTCATAACTTAGTGTTTAAAATTAAACAACGTAAATCATTTTCTTTGACTTCTAATATTCTTAATTATCATTAAGCACAGGTTTCTTTTTTGATACCATCATTAGACAAAGCAGGAACTTATTGTACTTTCTAATGACATTACACGTGGAAAGATTACAGATTACAGATTTTAATCGTCTTTAATTTTGTTATACATTTTAGAAAAGTTTCATCTATGCATACACCACAAAACTATTCTCGATTGTATTTCTGAATGCTATGTTTAAAAAAAACCTTGCAGCTAACTCAACGATTCTAAGATGATCACAAGGAAGTGTATTGCATGTCTAATGTTCTAACCCCATTTTCCCCATTTTGATTAAAATCGCAAACACTTGTTTAATTAAATGCCTTTATTGATTCACAATCTGACAATGCAATGTAAATCGTTATCTTAATTCACTAGTATAGCTATAGCTTTCTCACTATTTAGATTTATTTTTCATACCATCATTAAAGCAGGAGTGTATACTACTTCCTCATGGGATCAAATGTGGAAAGGTTCGAGTAATCGTTTTTATTTTTCAAATACATTTTAGAAAAGTGTCATTTATACAAAAAAAGTTGCATTTAATACCACTCGATAAGCTCTCTATTAAAGCTCAGATCAAAGATCAAACAGCAATATCACATACACTGGGACTGATCTGTGATCTGTGATGTGGTTGAGTGTGAATTGTGGTGCTCTAACAGGCTAGCTGGTGTCTGTGTGGTTTGGGCTGGCTGGCTGTGCTGAAAAATAAAAACCAGTTTAACAACTCTTAAGCATACTATAGTTTTTGTTAGACCATTAGACATGCAATACACTTCCTCGTGATCATCTTAGAATCTTCGAGTAAGCTGCAAAGTTTTTTTTTAATTTTCAATTATACATTTTAAACACTTTAATTTTGAAAACGGGACACACATTCCATACAGATACAGTACAATCACATTCTCCTGTCTTCCTGTGGTGTAAAACGAATTAGCAGGTGATTGAGATAACAATGTGGTGCCCACACTGGGGTGAAGTTAGCTTGAAGTTCGAAAATGATTTTGGCATGCCTGTAGCTTTTTCATGAAACCTCCTAGAGTTATGAAAACACTTGCTGTGTGTACGAAGTACATTGTGACTGTCTTCACAGCCTTCACTTTGTCGTTTTTAAGCCATTTTTTGACCACGCTCAAATATTCTTTTGTTTATATCTTCTGAAGGGAAACATAGAAAGCGTTCAAACCAAATGCATTTTAAAGACCACGACTTGTGAAAATGTTCACAGCCTGCACATAAAACTATGAGTGAGCTAATTCTCTTTTTTTAAACCTCCGGTTTTTCATAGATGCGTAATTATGCACTAACTGCATAAGTCCCGGTGGGACCGCTGTGTACACACATTCACAACATGAGAAATACTGCTCAATACGGCTTCATGCGAAAAACCTGTATATCACCGTAGGAAGCATAACAGCGTAGCCTCCAATTACCCAGACTGTAAGCCTGGGAATAAAGCTTTGTTTGATTTCTGAAACACTTTCTTTATGTCCTGTTTTCATTCAGGTAAGGGTCAACTATATACACAATACTGCTGACAGCAGGAAAATTCCTATACTTTACTCAGCAGCGTCTTAAAAACAGCACCCATGGTGTTCAAACCGATTTTTTTTACACAGAAGACTGACACAGCTTTGCGTTGTGAATCTGTTTGGTGGAGTGTCTTTCATTGGAAGACTTACCCTATTCCTCTTTGAAAATACCTGTGAAATCCGTTTGTTTCAAACAATGTAGACATAGAGACTTGGACTTTGTGGAGTGAAATTTGGCACAGCCAGCACTCCCGCAGAGAGAGAGAGAGAGAGAGAGAGAGAGAGAGAGAGAGAGAGATGCAAAAACCACACAGCGCCAGGCAAATGCACAATAATAATGTAGGGCTTTCGGGCTCATGTGGATTTGTGCCCTACACCCTGCAGTACCTCTGTGTACATACAGTGTGAACACGTTGTGATATTTAGAAATATAAAAAATGTCAATATAATGCCAATAATATTTGCTATTTTAATTTTTCAAAGAAATGTTTATTTGTTAAAAGAAAACTCAAAGCAACAGCTGGGTTTGAACACCCGACCTCAGGGTTATAAATCAGTCACTTACGCTAGCACACCACCAAGGCAAGTCATGTGATAACTAATGAAACAGCCATACATATCAATGGAAAGTCTTATACTACTGTTTGTGCAATAGTACACAAATATAATTATACCGTTATTAATTTATTTAGATATGTGAATCCATATTATATTCCCTATTAATCCAATTCTAAAAGTATGCTTTTGTTTACTCTGATAACGAACGTATTCACAGAAAAGGTTAAAACGATCAATTTTCACAAAGTATATAAATGTACAGTAATATGGTCAGAAGGAGCATGTAAAAACGTTTCGAAATAACCACATGTAAGACTTTGATGCTTAAAATGTTTAGGGAGAAATGGAAAACTGGTGTGTATTTTTTCTTTAAAATAGCAATACCAGCAATATACAGTTTACATAATATGTTTATATTCTAAAATTAATATTGTTTATGACCTTCAGATGCGTTATGCTCCTATTCTTTTTATGCTCATCTACTAAAATTTCCCTTTAGTGGTAAAATTCCATATAAATATTCAATACTCAGTTGATTAAAATGTGCACAGTAAAGAGATTAAATGATTAAATCTTTTCACTACTGACCAATGGACCACGAGTGCCCCAGTCAGTCATTTTGGCCAGTAAATCACGTACCGCGGTACGCCGCGGTGATTTGTGGGTAGATGCGTGCGGTACAGGTTTGTACCGCGAACTTTGAATGGCTTCATCTGTACATTTTGAAATCTAATACTGTGATAGTCTAAATGTGTTAACAATGAATTGTATTTTTTTCCCAAAAAATACAAAAAATATACATAACAATTACAAAGGGCCAGATTGTTCTGTTTTCACATAAATAAGAATAAACTACATATGAAATTCTTTTGACAGGAAGAAATGTTCTGTGCTCAGTCGCTTTTTCACCGCAGCATGAGTAATGCTACATTTTTTGTGCATCCGTTGAAGCATCTTGAAAATGTAAAAAGTGTAACATAATACTGTATGGCACGATGGGCAACTGATCCTTTTATTTTTTAAAAGAAAATCAAAAATAAGAAACAATGACGTGTCCCTGTCTTATTTAGATATTGCACTTTAAGAGCTATAAAATGGGTTTAGATAGTTAAAAAACACTTTTCATATGCGCAAAATTGATTATTTTTTTTCTCCCTTGTGATTGGCTTGGAGTCTTTATGCTGCAAATTTTTTCCTTTTTAATTAAATGTTTTAAACACTTTAATTTTGTAAATGCCACACACATTTCATATAGAAAAAATCACATTCTCCTTTCTTCCTGTGATGTGAAGCAGATCAGCAGGTCTTTTTTTCCCAATCAAAGGCTGAGAGAATAGAGCACTGCCCACTGAGCTCCATCAGACAAGAGGTGGCACTGAGAGAGAGGAGGTGTGGAGCTCAGCAATACAGAAAGACAACTCTGCAGCCTGGTGAATGTATGGCACCGGGCGCTTCTGCCTTTGAAGCTTAGTTTTTAAACTAATCAAGCAACATAAATCACTTATTTTAACTTCAAGTCTTTTAATAATAATAATAATAATTAATAATTAACTAAGGTTGCTGGAAGAAGTGTTAATGGGGCCAGCATGGGACACTTACCTTGCTGTCTATGTGTCCCAGTATAGTAATGGCAATTACCTTGCGCCTTTTACTTGTTGGGATAGGCTTCAGCTCCCCTGTACTGGATAAAGTGATTAGGAAATGGATAGAACTAAAAATACTGTGTTACTATACACAGTGATAGAAACCCACTGTGAGACGGCAGCAGTTACGCACTGAGGATACATTTTAAAGTACTGGCTTGAGGAAACAGTCTTTCCACGTCTCAGGCACATCAGTGTCCATAGCTAGTTTGTTATTTAAACAAATTGCCTTTAAATACAAACATCTTAAGATGCTGGCTCCATGGATCAGCATCAGCTACTGCTTGATTGCCTATTCCTTCTATTTATGTGCATCCGACACACAGTTCAATGCTAGCAACTACACAAAATCTAAAATATGTTTATGTTTAATACATTTTGATTAAAATACAATAAAAATACAATTAAACTCATTCAGTATCTACCCATGTAACGGATAACAGACAGCACAGAAACGGCCCTTGTCAAAGTCACCAACGATCTAATAGCTTCTGATTTTGGTTCTCTTTCTATACTCATCCTTCTTGATCTCAGTGCTGCTTTTGACACTGTTGACCATAACATCTTACTCTCCCGTCTTGAGACTGTGTTTGGAGTTTCTGACACTGCCCTCAAATGGTTCAAATCTTACCTCACTGATCGCTGTCACTTTGTCTCTCTTAATGGGTACAGGTCTGAAATTGGTCTTGTTAAGTCTGGTGTCCCTCAGGGCTCAATACTGGGCCCCTTGCTCTTCAGCATTTACATGTTCCCTCTTGGTCAGCTTTTAAGATCACATGGCCTCAGCTTTCATTTTTACGCTGACGATACTCAAATATACATCCATACCAAACCTGTCACTGATGTGGCTGTCTCTATTCTATCTAATTGCATCTCTGACATAAAAATTTGGATGACTCAAAACTTCCTTCATCTCAACTGCGACAAGACTGAAGTTATGCTTATTTGTACCCCCCATTAACTTCGTAAACCCAGTCCTGTAACCCTTTCTGTAGATGGCTCTGTACTTGAGCTTCAATCAAAATTGGAAAACCTTGGGGTTATATTCGATTCTGGCTTAACATTCGACCCACATGTGCAGCATACTGTCAAAACATCTTTTTTTCACCTTAGAAATATCGCAAGACTACGCCCTATGCTATCATTAACTGTGGCTGAAAAGCTGATCAACACATTTGTATTCTCTCGAATTGACTACTGTAATGCTCTACTCGCAGGGGTATCAAAATCTACTCTTAACAAACTGCAGTATGTCCAAAATTCAGCAGCCAGAATCCTGACCAGGTCTAGTGCAAGTGTTCACATTACTCCTGTCCTGGAGTCCTTGCACTGGCTTCAGGTCAAGTTCCGTGTAGACTTTAAAATCCTCATGCTCACCTATAAGGCTCTGCATGGCTTGGCACCTCAGTACCTGTCTGAACTATTATCGCCCTACTCCCCACCTCGCAACCTCCGCTCTTCAAATTCTGCCCTCCTTACTGTCCCCCAAGCCCGTCTAAATTGTATGGGTGACAGGGCCTTCTCCTGTTATGCCCCCAAGCTCTGGAACTATTTGCCCAAGGATATCAGAGAGTCACCCTCTCTAAACTCCTTCAAATCCAGACTCAAAACCCTCTTCTTCAGAAAAGCCTTTACTTAACTGGTTCCATTCTTCACCCCTCTGCTCTTCTTAGTACCACCATCCACGGTCTCCCCTATATATTGTAATTGTGTCTTATCTTGTGTATTCTCCTTATTTATTGTTATACTCTTCTTATTTATTGTTATTGTCATCCTGTAAAGCACTTTGAGAAGCCACCTTTAAAGGCGCTATATAAAATAAAGTTTATTATTATTATTATTATTATTATTATTATATCTTCTGTGTGCGGTAAACTGCACGTTAGTCTTCTGCGTTGTGTTCTGATTCGGACATCTGTTAGACCAAAGTGAAAAATGAACAACCAGACAACAATCTGGATCTGGCAGTTCTTTAATGAAGTCATCTGTATAATAACTAAAATAAACATAAAGCTGTAGATGTGTAGAAAGCTGCTTCTTAAATACAGGCCCATAAGAAATTGTACCATGGTACATTTATGGTACCAGTAGTATGGAACAGTACCCTGGCATTTTTGACAGTACCATAGTAAATGTACCATGGTAGAAGTACCATGGTACTTATACTGTATACCATGGTACTTTTAAGGTACATTGAGTACGTGGTACGTGGTACATTGAAATCTATTTTGTCCTATGATGTTTTGACAGCAGTATGGTACAAGTGTGGTACTTTAGAGGTACCATGGTACATAACACTAGTTATTAAAATATGATTGATAAATTAATAGATAAATAGGCCTACTTTATTAATCCTGAAGAAGATTGCAGCGAAAATAGAAAGCCAACATAAAATGTACAGGCTATTTAAAACATTTTAGGTTTTATAATGAAACACAAAATTCATTAACTGGTTAAGTCCAAATGTATTAATATGTGCATCAACACAGAATATGATAATAACAGTACACATACAACAATAACAACAACAACAACAACAACAATAATAATAATAATAATAATAATAATAATAATAATTTCACAGCTGAAGTTAAAGGGAGCAGGGCATTTAAATTTAGACTGGCTCATGTTCATGATGCTGGTTTTGCTGGCCCACACCACACTGATGTTTCAGAATCTTTGCTGCATTAGATAGCTTCTTTCTCATAAAGGCTCAAATTTCTGCATGGATCTTCTCATGGAACACTGCCTTTACTTCAGCTAACGAAAGAGAACAGAAAAATATTATTTACCTGAACAAAATATACTAAATGATTATTTGAGATTACTACCTAAGCCATCAACACTCACAAATTATAGCCTCAACTTCTTCTCGGGGCAGGGGTGGCCTTATTTCACTGTTAGATGAAGAGCCCAGGACACAGTGAGATGCCATGTATGCTGTAGTATACAAGCCATGCATCAGATCATTTGTGTATTTTGTTGCAGTTGGCCAGGAACAGTGATCCCTCAATGTGATGAGCTGTACATTGTATAGAGAAAGACAACATTTGGAGAACAGGTGTGAGAAAACAAATGAGCTACTTGTGTGTGCTTGCTTGTAGTACATGTGTGTAACTTCTACTCAATTATAAAGCAATAGAACTGCAAATGCTTTACACATACCTTAGCTTGTACACCCTGAGGTGTAGACTCTCTTGTGAACCGGCCAATTGCAGTTTTAGTTTTAGTTGCCTAGAACAGAGCAGAATAGAATGAATAATACTAGAAATAATCAAATGAACCCAAAAGAACACTGTCACATTGAAATTGTGTGTGTGTGAATGCCCATGCATGTGTTTGTGTAAGTGAGCAGTACATCACCTCTCTTTCCATCAGAAAATATGCTAGCTGACATGATAGCTTGATAAATGTGAGAGGTTTTAATTCCATTTCACAATGTAAGGTGATGGTGAAAGAGGGATGAAATGAAGGGATATGTTAGGGGTAGGGATGAAAATATCCCGTTTAGTACAGTATTAAGTGACACAACTTTGATATTTATTGTTAAAAAACAGAGTACTAAAATGATTAACTTTTAAAGGAAGGATGAGAAGATGAAAGAAAGAAGTGATAAATGACTTAAAGTAGAAAAGGTAAATAAGTGAAAAGATTAAAAAGCCATTAATCTTAAGACTTCTTCCTTTTTCTGAGTGAGCAGGGGGAGGCTGGTTGAAGGTAGGGGTGTGAGGAGGAGGGGGAGAGCAGGGACAGTCCTTGAAAAGTAGAGGAAGTGTATTTATATTAACACACCCTTTATAAGCAAAATATAAATTAGGGTGAAAAAAGTAATATTAATCATATCTACCGGACTCATCTGTGTTTGATGTTTTGTGGTAGAAGTATGGGGAGAAGGAGTTTGGGGATGTTGTTCCTGGAAAAGATCTAAAGTTAGGGGAGCCAGGAGGGATGAAATTAAATTCTTCAATGAAGATACCATCTCAGGCAAATCTGAAATTAATTTACTGTCTCAAATATCTGCTGGCATGGCAGTCTACAGAAACATTTATAATAGCTCATTTTTATCAACTGATATGACCATATATGATACTGAATAAACAAATAAATAAACAACATACCTCTAAACATACTAAATGCCTGTCTGAGGTTCATATTTTCCTTCACAAGTTGTTTTATTTTGACTTTAAGACTGCACCATCATGTTTTTTTCCTCTTCATCCTTCTTTTTTTCACAGGCCTGTTAGGTAAAATATAAGCCTTTACTCAGTGGTTTGTGAAAAATGACTATTACAATAACATAATATTTCTAGCCAATTATGTAGCCTATGGTCAATTCAATCGCCTGATGTTGACTTTCTTTATACTTCTGCAAGATGTTTCTGCGAGAGTTCGATGTGAGCTTTATTTTTTTCTTTTTTGATGGTGCACTCTCCTGAGAACAAAACTGAAATTAGGTCAGTAGATTTACACTCATTGACCACTTTATTAGAAACACCTTGTAGGAATACAGTTAGAGACTATAGCTTATTTGTCTACCTAATTAAGTGTCCAGTGAGTGTAGGTACAAGGTGGGTGTTTCTAATCCATTAGACATGCCATACACTTCCTCGTGATCATCTTAGAATCTTTGAGTAAGCTTTAAGTTTTTTTTTTACTTTTTAATTATACATTTTAAACACTTTAATTTTGTAAACGCAACACACATTCTGTACAGATACAGTACAATCACATTCTCCTGTCTTCCCGTGGTGTAAAACGAATTAGCAGGTGATTGAGATACAGATGCAGCCATTCAAAATGGGTGAGGTATTTCGCGGCATACCCCGGTGGGCGTGTCGCGGTATCACGCGGTGTCACGCAGTGTCACGTGGTTAATCACGCGTCATTTGACGCTCTGCCGGAAACTATCCGGCGTCACCTTGTAAAACCGCCAGGGGGAGCTTAACCTCTCATGTACAGCATTTGAGCCTTTAATTTTGAACTGTGTATTACAGCATGTTAATCATCACTCATTAAAATGTTGGTATATTTTATGAAAGCAAGATTGCTCAGTTGGACAAAAGTACACAACCTACCTTTATCAGAAATATTTATGCATCAAAGCCTTTACCGAATATATTACTAATAGTATTAATAATGGATGACTTTGGACAAGCTGTATACTCAAAGTATAATTTCTTTAGCACATTTGTACAAGCACTTGGAATCTGTCCAAGCCATACTTTGTCAGGCATTTTGTTTTACTTCAACGGGCATAAAAACTCCCTTGCTTTTAACAGGGCGTTTCATAATTTCTAACTACGAAAATGATTTAAAATGCGACACTTATCATTCAACTAGAGCTCAAAATACCACAAGGATCCTCAAGAGCACAGCAAAGACTGTATTAAAAGATACTTGTATGAGATACATGAGAATCCAGGCTTTTTTATCAATGCTTTCTTTTCCGTATACCAGATTTTATGGAACCACTTCAGAAGGGTGTCAGCCAGTCAGATTCCAGGAATCGGTACTTTAAAGGAAAAATACACACCAGTATTCCATTTCTCTCTAACGATTATTGTGTGTGTGTATAATAGAGTAAATTTTTATAGAGAAATGGAGGCTGGACAGTATGCGATACAATATAAACATTTATATTGATTAAAATCGTGTTTTGATTTAAATCGCAAACGCGTGTTTAATTATATGTGTTTTTTTAATCATAATCAGGCTAATGCAACATAAATTGATACAGTATCTCTGTCTTCTAGGTATCTTAATAAACTTTCAGCATAGCTTTCTACCCGTTTAGATTTATATTTCTTGGGATTTTGGGATCAAACGTGGAAGGATTAGATTGTAATACGTTTTAGAAAAGTGTAATCTATACCTGCCCAGACTGTACGCCTTCCTAAACCCCGCCTTTCACTAGTGTCCTGCCCTTCCCCGCGCACCCCAGCCGGGCGCTCTTCGGCCTGTGCCCGGGACGAATGTATATTTTGATATTTACACCCGGCGCGGCACCGAGGGAGCGTCTGCATTTATAACTTAGTTTTTAAAATTAGTCAAGGAATATGAAGCATCTCCTTTTACTTTTAAGTCCCTTAAATACATTGAGCACAGCTTTCTCACCACTTAAGATTACTTTTTTGATATCATCCTTACACAAAGCAGAAACTTTCCGATGACATACGGTACAAGTGGAAAGATTACAGATTTTAATCGTCTTTAATTTTGTTACGTTATACGTTTTAGGAACGTTTCATCTAAACAAACACCACAAAACTATTCTCGATTGTATTTCTGAATGTTATGTTACACCTACAGTAGTTCACTGCTTTAAATACATCGAATTAAGAATGTTAGGTGTAGCACTTTAGATCTTTTTTTCTGAACCAGTGAAAATCTGATCATGTTCCTCTATAACAATAATAAAGAACTTTATTTTACATATCACCTTTAAAAGTGGCATCTCAAAGCAATACAGTAGATCGAAAAACAGTTAAAAGGGACCAAAGTAAATACCAGACAAACGCAAACGCGTTTTTAATAAAATGCTTTCATTCATTCAGCAGGGAGTGAGAGGGACATCCAGCAGAGAGAGAGACACACACCGGTTTCCATTGACAAAATTGTTTTTTTTTCAATTCCTCTTGTCTAACAGGAATGTTTTGTTTGTGGACAGACTGTTAGACTAGAGGAAAAGAGCGCCTCCTTGTACGAAGCATTTCGTTGATCCGATCACGAATTCTTTTCCAGCCGCACGAAGTAAGGGTTGAGAATCTCAGATTCACCATGCGACTAATGGTTTCCCGGAGATTGCAAGGCAAGGCACTTTTGCCTCTGGACCCATCGAAATTTACAGACGTGGTCCACCCCCAGTAAATTTCAAAAGTCACAAGATTTCGAAACACGAGGGCGGCGTAGCGGTCGGCTCTTGCTTTCCCGTCTATGCCGATGCACTGCAAGTACAACCTCCCCTCCATCTCCTGAGATATGGGTAGCAGTTGGATATCTGGGAGAATTATTCGTCCCACTGGCGTCTGTGAATTCCGCTCTGTGAACAGTGCTTCCTGGGGGGAGATAGACGGCGGGGACAGCATCAACAAATTCCTGCACGGTGGTGAGCAGAGAGGCCGGGATGGAGTGTCCTGAGGCGGTGTGTGCTCTGCGGGGGGCACAGCTTCCGCCAGGCATTGCAACCTGCGCGGCGGGGAGAGGCACTTTTCGGGAGACAGCTGCTCAACTGTTTGACTGCTGGAACATACTGTCTCCTTCCTCTGCATTTTCAGGAGTGTCTCTAGCCTCCCAATCCTCCCCAGTAATGCATCGTACTGCTCCCGCTGCTGCCGAAATGTCTCCACACAGATGCTGCTTCTACATGTTGGCACCCTGCCCAGTGGCCGAGAGCGGAGACCCACGGCCTGTGGCAAAATAACATAATTCATGTAAGAAATAAAGTCACACAGTAGTATTCATCAGTCGCGGAACAGACGTCAAAATAAACTTTTCTTTTTTTCCGTCTTACCGCTTTCTTTTTTACTGTCCTGGTGGTAGATTTCGAAGATCGTTTCGCCCGTGCGGTGTTTTCTTGAAGAACAGGCTATGAAGAAATAATTATAATTGAATTTAAAATTCAAAACGGCAATAATACCTTGTAATATGCGCTGTAATCGCGTATTTCAGATGAAGTCTGCTGTATTTGCTTACCCTTCGCTCTTTGGAAGCTGGGGCGGCAGAAGCACCCCGTCTCTTCCCGTAAAAGGTCTTGGTCTCCATACTGTACTGTGGTCGCTGTAGTGCAGGTTCACAGTTTTTTTTGTGATGGGAGCTTACCCAATCCCTTGGTGTATTTATGCTATATTCACATGTACGGCTAGAATGTTCATTGTCTTCCAATGAAAGGCGGGTGCCTTTTGCCAAAGTCGGGAGACATTAGATGCTTGCCACACCCGGACTGTTAAACCAACGCATTAGCACGTCAAAGCCCATTGAGGACCCGGGCGCAATAATTGTTTTGTCCCTTGATTTACTGATCTGCATTAATTATGGAAATCGAGTTCCTGCTCTGTGCAGACGACCTGGTCCTGCTGTCGCCCACAGAACAGAGGCTGCGCCAGAACCTGGCACTGCTGGAGCAGCACTGTCAGACCTGGGCGCCGACAGTCAAACTGAACAAGACCAGAGTTATGGTTTTCCAGAAAAAAAGCCAGACCTCAGGGAAACAGGTACAAATTCACACTTAACAACACATTAACACCTAACAACGGGAGCAGGGATGAATTAGGCCAGTACCCACTATTGTTAAACATACAGAAAAGGATATTAAAGTATTGAATATTAGTATTGGCTTTAGTATTAGACATACAGAACATTAAAGTGCCCCTTTTCCATTCAGCGGGTGCCTGAGCCGGTGTGTCCTATCTTCTGACAGTCGCCGTTGTGAATGTCTGTAGAGTGTATCTTATTTTTAGTACTATATTTTTGTATTATATTCCCTATTAATCAAACTCTAAGAGTATGTATCGGCTTGTCCCCTCCTCCTGCCCCTCTCTGTGTACTTTGAAAACCAAGTAATAACTTAACTATATGTGCAAACGTTTCATATGTTGCTGTTGTGAATGCCTGTGGAGTGTATCTTATTTGCCTTGCGTCCTGGTTATCTCGCGTGCCCCCCCCTCTCTCCCTCAATTCAATTCAATTCAAGGTGTTTTATTTGCATGACAGATGGGTACAATTAGTGTTGGGAATGTATATTTTGATATTTACACCCGGCGCGGCACCGAGGGAGCGTCTGCATTTATAACTTAGTTTTTAAAATTAGTCAAGCAATATGAAGCATTTCCTTTTACTTTTAAGTTCCTTAAATACATTGAGCACAGCTTTCTCACCACTTAAGATTGCTTTTTGATACCATCCTTACACAAAGCAGAAACTTTCCGATGACTCACAGTACAAGTGGAAAGATTACAGATTTTAATCATCTTTAATTTTGTTACGTTATACGTTTTAGGAACGTTTCATCTAAACAAACACCTCAAAACTATTCTCGATTGTATTTCTGAATGTTATGTTACACCTGCAGTAGTTCACTGTTTTAAATACATCAAATTAAGAAAGTTATGTGTAGCACTTTAGATCTTTTTTTCTGAACCAGGGAAAATCTGATCATGTTTCTCTATAACAATAATAAAAAACTTTATTTTACATATCACCTTTAAAAGTGGTAGTACCTTTTTTAGTACTATATTTTTGTATTATATTCCCTATTAATCAAACTCTAAGAGTATGTATCGGCTTGTCAGTCAGGTCTTTTTTCTCTATTTGAATTGTCATTTACACCTCGCACGACTTTAAAAGCTAGCAAGACAGGTTTCGATTCACATTAGCTGGCGAGCCTTGTTAACAAAAGAACTAATAATAATGTAACATGCCACTGTTTGTTCATGAGCAAAGTTATACTGAGATTTCCTTAGATATGTGATTAAAAAATAAACGTTTCATATGTTGCTGTTGTGAATGCCTGTGGAGTGTATCTTATTAAGCTCTAAATTGCATTTTGAGCGCGGTTTTTGACTTTTTTTAAATTGCATTTTGGGCACGGACAGCACATACAAGGGTTAATGAACTGCGCCAAGAAATTTAAAATAGTATTCTTTAGGTGTGAGGGTAGGAGTGGACCGCAGCAGGCATAATCAGCAAACCAGGAAAACAAAGAACAGGACAGGTGAGATGTGTATCTAGAAAGCGAGTGATCAGAAAAAGGAAATGGTGTTACGCCCAGGTTTTCGACCCAATTGTTTTAACTTGCTAATGCATCAGACACATTTCCTGGCGTATTGTGTTTTAAATAAAATAGGAGTGTCTTTCCCTGGCATTAGCTCATCGGTATGGTGTAAGTTTTATCTGTACCATACCATACAGTATATAGGTACAGAATTCAAGCTGCACCACTGTATCGCTTTGGTAAGGAGACGGACAATGGCCAAAATCACGAAGACTCTCTCACACCAAATAATGAAGATGAAAAGAAACGGGAAGTCAACACGGGACATTGTACAGCAGTTGGCTTCGATGGACATCTTCGTTTCTGAAAGCACAGTGAGACGGCATTATAAAGGGGAGAGGAGGCAAAGAGAATCTAAACCGAGGACGATTCAAAGGTAAATACATTTCTAAAAAAATACCTTTCTTGCATGTAAATACAACTACGCACATTATTTTTAAAACTAACTGCTGATCTCTTTTTTTTCAAGTCCTATTGTGCGAGCTATCGACAAACTGACTGATGAAAATTATGAGCTACCGGCGATGCACGTCCAAAGACGGCTATGGGCTGACGTCAGTGCGAATATTAGCCCGACATCGATAAGAAGAGTACGCAGGAGGCTTGGATGGAGATACAGAAAAACCAACACATGCCCCATGATAAGGCTAAAAAACAAAGAGGAAAGACTCAAGCAAGCGCTCCAATGGATTGAACAGGGGGAGGCATTTCAGGATGTACTTTTTACCGACGAAACAACAGTGGCTCTGGAACAGTTTTCAACAATGGCATTTTGTAAAAAGGGGAGATATGTGGATAAGCCAAAGCCCAAACATCCACTGAAGGTTCACGTCTGGGGGGGTATATCTAGAAGAGGCCCGGGACCACTTCTTATTTTTGAAGGAATTATGGACCATGTATTCTTCGAGGAAGTCGTGGTCACACAGCATGCTGCCCCATATATCAGGGAGCAGTTTGGATCAAGGCACCGTCTCTTTCAAGACAACGATCCGAAACACACAGCAGCAAGGGCGAGGCTTATAGCAGAAGAAGTGAACTGGGTGAAAACTCCAGCCGAATCCCCAGATCTAAATCCGATAGAGATGGTTTGGCATTCGTTGAAAGACTACGTTCGGAAAACCGCTAAGCCCGTCACAAAGCAGGAATTGATCGATGCGATCTATAAATTCTGGGAGGAAGAACTGACCGAACAAAATTGTAACAATTTTATTAACAGGCTGTTTCGTGTTCTTCCTAGGATTGTTGACCGGGGCGGGGGACATTCGGGAATGTAAGTCTGAGAAAGACAGTCTCACATTTGTGGACAGTCTGTCCACAAACAAAACATGTAAAAAAAACAATTAAATTACTTTTTGTCAATGGAAACCGGTGTGTGTGTCTCTCTCTGCTGGATGTCCCTCTCACTCCCTGCTGAATGAATAAAAGCATTTTATTAAAAACGCGTTTGCGTTTGTCTGGTATTTACTTTGGTCCCTTTTAACTGTTTTTCGATCTACTGTATTGCTTTGAGATGCCACTTTTAAAGGTGATATGTAAAATAAAGTACTTAATTATTGTTATAGAGGAACATGATCAGATTTTCACTGGTTCAGAAAAAAAGATCTAAAGTGCTACACCTAACATTCTTAATTCGATGTATTTAAAGCAGTGAACTACTGTAGGTGTAACATAACATTCAGAAATACAATCGAGAATAGTTTTGTGGTGTTTGTTTAGATGAAACGTTCCTAAAACGTATAATGTAACAAAACAGAATTAAAATCTGTAATCTTTCCACTTGTACCGTATGTCATCGGAAAGTTTCTGCTTTGTGTAAGGATGGTATCAAAAAAGTAATCTTAAGTGGTGAGAAAGCTGTGCTCAATGTATTTAAGGGACTTAAAAGTAAAAGGAGATGCTTCATATTGCTTGACTAATTTTAAAAACTAAGTTATAAATGCAGACGCTCCCTTGGTGCCGCGCCGGGTGTAAATATCAAAATATACATTCGTCCCGGGCACAGGCCGAAGAGTGCCCGGCTTTGGTGTGCGGGGAAGGGCAGGACACTAGTGAAAGGCGGGGTTTAGGAAGGCGTACGGTCTGGGCAGGTATAGATTACACTTTTCTAAAACGTATTACAATCTAATCCTTCCACGTTTGATCCCAAAATCCCAAGAAATATAAATCTAAACGGGTAGAAAGCTATGCTGAAAGTTTATTAAGATACCTAGAAGACAGAGATACTGTATCAATTTATGTTGCATTAGCCTGATTATGATTAAAAAAACACATATAATTAAACACGCGTTTGCGATTTAAATCAAAACACGATTTTAATCAATATAAATGTTTATATTGTATCGCATACTGTCCAGCCTCCATTTCTCTATAAAAATTTACTCTATTACACACACACACAATAGAAGCAGGAAGCAGAAGCAGGGACCGTTGTCAGAAGGGAAGAAGATGACTATTCATTGTTATCAAAAATGACTTAGAATCGATCATGTTGTGATATTTGGAAATATAAAAGTCAATTGATTGTCCGTAATATCGCTATTCTATTTTTTCGAAGAAATGTTTGTTAAAAGAAAAGTCCAGCACCAGCTGGATTTGAACACACAACCTGCGAGTTGTTAACCAGGCACGTAGACCAGTAGGCTACAGGACAACTCGCATGAACAGGGAGGCGAAACAGCCCTACACAGCCCTGTCGCAGTACACGAACATAATCATATCGTTATTAAATTCTTTAGATACGCGATTCCATATTATATTAGCAGAAAAGCTTAAAACTACCACTTTTTCACACGCTATTTCACATGCTAGTTAAATTTAATTTATTTATATATTATATATTTATCTCTGACCAAGGGAAACGTCTCATTTTTTCAAAGAAATGTTTGTTTGTTGATTGTTATCAAAAATGACTTAGAATCGATCATGTTGTGATATTTTGAAATATAAAAGTCAATTGATTGTCCATAATATCGCTATTCTATTTTTTCGAAGAAATGTTTGTTAAAAGAAAAGTCCAGCACCAGCTGGATTTGAACACACAACCTGCGAGTTGTTAGTCAGGCATGTAGACCAGTAGGCTACAGGACAACTTGCATGAACAGGGAGGCAAAACAGCCCTACACAGCCCTGTCGCAGTACACGAATATAATCATACCGTTATTAAATTCTTTAGATACGCAATTCCATATTCTATTCCCTATTAATCAAATTCTAAAAGTATGCTTGTTGACTCCGGTATCACGTTAGTTAAAGACTTCGAAGCTTAAAATGTTTAGGGAGAAATGGAATACTGGTGTGTATTTTTTTCTTTAAAGTACCAAGACCAGCTATATACTGTATGTTTATGTTCCAAAATTAATATCGTTTATGGCCTTCACACGCGTTACAGTATGCTCCTATTCTTTTTATGCTCAGCTACTAAGATTTCCCTTCAGTGGTAAAATTCAATATCTACAACGGGCACAGCAAAGACGTTTACTATAAGTCTTTCTACGACAGACCAACGGACCACGAGTGCCCCTGTTGGTCAACCAATCACGTACTGCGGTGCCACGCGTCATCTTGCATCACACTGCGCGACGCCACCTGCGGTACGTGTCTGTAACGCGCACTTTGAATGGCTGCATCTGTAACAATGCATCACCCACTGAGTGAGATGTTCTTTTTTACAAGCTCAAAATGAAACACTTGGAGTTTGTAATGTGGGCGCTCTGAACGAGTCAAACTTTGATGAGGGCTTGCCAGGGCGGTGATGTCACTGCCTTTCATGTGAATAGGAAAGATCTGGTCCATGGGGGTTGAAGGTAGATCAAACTGTGGCTTGACTGGCTGCTTTCCCGCTGAGTGATGCTGGAGGCCTCGGTTCAATTCCCCAGCTGGTGGGGTGTGAGCCCGAAAGCACTGAATTATTAATTCTATCTTCCGTGGCGCATTAACTATCTCTTCAGTTTATTCTGCCAGAGATAAATGAATATAATTATATTGTTATTGATTCTGCCAGAAACTATATATGAATATAACGATTCCATATTATATTCCCTGTTAATCAAGTTCTATAAGTATGCTTTTGTTTACTCCGATAACGAGTGTGTTAGCAGAAAAGGTGAAAACGATCACTTTTCACAAAGTATATAAATGTATAGTAATATGGTCAGAAGGAGTATGTAAAAACGTTTCTGAAATAACCAAATGTAAGACTTTGATGCTTAAAATGTTTAGGGAGAAATTGAATATTGGTATATATTTTTTTTAAACTACCAATACCTGCAATATACAGTTTACATAATATGTTTATATTCCTAAATTAATATCTTTTATGAGCATGTGAAAGGCATGGTAAATCGGAGATTCTCAAAACTTACTTTTTATGATTGGAAACGAATACGTGATCAGATCAGATCAATGTCAATGAAAAAATAAAATATTTCTGTTTACAAGGACGGTTACAAAGAAAGTGGACCACAGTAATACTTTGAGCTTACAGCCTGTTCAAGGTAATTTATTATTAATACTATTAGTAATATTTTCGGTAAAGACTTTGATGCATAAAATATTCTGCATAATTAAAATATTTATGATAAAGGTGGTAGGTTGTGTACTTTTGTCCAACTGAGCAATCTTGCTTTTATAAAATATACCAACTTTTTAATGTTTAATGATTAACATGCTGTAATACACAGTTTAAAATTAAAAGTCTAAAGAGTATACAACTTAAATTCTTAACTGAATAAAGATTGTCCCTCAGCAGTGATCAGGATTCACAATCAGTGTTTTCTGGTGACAGCTCTGTACATGAAATGACATGTTAGTTGCGACATGCCCACCACATTGTACCGCAGCGTACCCCACTCATTTTAAATGGCTGCATCTGTATGGTGTTTAGATTAGTATTAGGAGATGTTGGTTTAAAATAGTTTTTATTTTTTTTTTCCAATTAAAAGCCTTAGTTGTTGGATCCTGTTCATGCTGCTCTTGTATATATGTAACATAGAACATTGTTACAGAATTATATGTATCTGAGTATTTTTGACCATGTATGTATTTATGTCCCAAGACTTTTATTGATAATTTCAATGACAGTTCACTTCTAAAAATATTGTTCTACTTTATGAGCCATTGAGCCGAAATAGTAATGAATAATGGACATGAAAAAAGTTTAAATCATAGTACCTCAAATTACTGTTTCACATACAACTGCTTCTATTGGGCCTAATGCCCCTTTTCTCTTAAAGTTGATGTCAAGCATTCATGTTTTGTCCATTCAACTCTAAGTACCACTATATTTTTAATTAGTCTGTCTGTAGGATATTACTATTTTAGGATTTTGGTATTTTTATTAATCATTTGTTGAGATTATAGTTTAACTATAATTTACCATGTAAAATTTAAAAGTGCTAAAAAATATTTAGTTTTGGTATGAATAATTATATCTACCATTATACAAAATAGATTAATTAATATGGCAAACAATGCATTTGTTGATTTTTTGGGTGCAGAAATAAATCAATCATGATTTTTAATAGTTGCATATGAGTTTTAAATTGTTATAGTGTCAAATTTGGCGTACAGTATCAATGTCCTTACCATTGTTCTAGCAACTCCATGAGCAGCCTGCAGTCAGATACTATGCATAGTAGCTCACCATTTAGGAATAAAAGCTAATACTTTAGTTTACCCTGTATTTTTAAAAAGGTTCCATTTCCAAAATACATGAGACTGGTGTGTATTAGCCAGCAGTAAAACATTGCTGTATCCGAATGCTGTGTTCTTGATATAATGAGAAAGAATTGTTTTTTGTCCTTCTTTATCTTGAAGTGTTAACTATCTTTGAATTCTTCATAAAACATGGTCAGTTCTAAGTTTGAATAATGCATTGCTATGCATCAATATTGCTTGACCCAAACCATGTAACCAGCTTTCTCTTTTAACATGTACAGTAGCAATGCAGGGTCACTTGGCTTCCAATTTGTGTAGTCTGAATAAGACCAGGCTGTACAACATCCTCAGTTTGAATTAAATATGAAATAAGAATAAACAAAAGGATGTTACTGAAGCAAGAACAACCTATGGAATCAAAGCTAAACAGTCTAATATTATGTAAACTCCCTTTCTGAATTTTGTATCTTCTGTCTCTAAAATGAAAAGTAATGATGAAAATGATTTATGTACAGTACTGTATAAGGAGAATACAATTATTTGGTGTTACATTTTAATAATCACAACTTTTACATTTTTTTTACAAAAAATTAGAATTTGTGAAAATGTACAGCACATGCACTTTAGTACAGGTGTTAAGGAAGTAGGATTTTACTTACACACACAGAAAAGAATGAGAGTCACACATGATGGTACCTGCTTCATTCTCACAACAGTTTGTCTTGCACACAATGAAAGTGGAATAAAGGATATATATTAAAAATAGTCTCAATAAGCAAGAATATACAGTAGGTGGAGAAAATTGGCTGAAGTGATTTGATTGGGGGAAGAGTAATTCACTCTGGGTTATTTAATAATTGAGAGATGAAACATCCACTGTCACTCTTAACCTACATTATGGGTTTTACTCAGTTTCACCAAAACTTTGCAGAAACAGATGTAAAAATCATGAACATGATAAAAGTTTGTTGTTATAATTGTCAAAACCACACAAAATAGTGAACATAAGCACAACTTTCTTGTGTTGAGTAAATGTAATTTTCTTTGCTGCAATTGGTGCTGTTCTGACTAAAAATTCAATTAAGCTTGTACACTATTGGAAAATGTTTTCCATTTTCCTTCATTTGGTCATTCATTTGGTCATTTTTTATCTCAGAATCAATTATCTCAGAATCATTTGCAGCAATACAAGAACCACTGAAATCAGTTAGCGTTTATTTATTTTTTCTCATGAAAGTTTTCTAATGCAGAACATTCTTCATATTAAACTAAATAATAACTAAATAATTTAACAATAGGTGCTGTTCAGGAGATGGTGTTCCAATCAACATGAATGTTTTCACTTTTTCAAAAACTCTTCTAATTGATGAAGACTTCTTAATTTCATGCAGAGCTGATAATGATGAATAATTAAATTAAATTACATTTATTTTTATATAGCGCCTTTCACAACATGGTTGCCCCAAGGTGCTTAACAATGCAATTGACAATACATTTTGTCAATAACGCCACAGATAGTTTTCACTGTGTAAAAAAAATCAACATACTGTACATACTGTTTAAAAATAATCACAGTTTCACCCAATAACCATTTTAAACCTCTCAATAAAAATATCAAATTAATATGCTACCAGATAAACAGATTAAGTGTAAATATTAAAGGTGTGTTTCTTCTAAATAACTTTTATTTCTCTTGCTTCCCTCTTTTACAGGATGTCTACAGGATGACATTTTAATCTTAAATGTTGATGAACCTGTGAAAACAGTTGTTTGGTCAGATACAGTACAGTATAAACTTGAGCAAATTACCTACCCAATTATATTGTTCTTTTCCTAAATTTGAGTATAGCTCACTTTAGTACCCTGTTACTCTTTCAAGACACATTTGTCTTTACTATGAGCAAAATATAGTACAGCATATAGATACAGTATATGTGGCATTTAATAAATTGAAAGTATGTAATTTAATACCAATTACCTCTTATTGATATAAATCACAGTTTACAGTATTTTAGTCATTTTATCTATGCATAAGATAGAAATCACACTAATTTCTACCTGGTTTTGAATCTTGCTCAATACTGAGCCCCTTGAGACAATTGTTTTCCAATTACAGAATTTTAGTTGTATACTGCTTAAATTTTTAGCTTTTTACTTTAGATTTAGATTTTTACTTTAGTAATTGTACCACAGTATAGTAAATATAAAATTAATTAAAAAAGAAGGTAGAGCTTTTTTACACAAACAAAATATTGTTATAGCTCCTAGTGAACTTTATGTGCTTCTTTCAGGTTTTCATCACCATTAAAATAATCTGTATTTTGCCTTAATGCTAATTTCAGCAACAAGTAATTAGGAAACAATTTTACTTTAACATTTTTATCATAAAATATATATTTCACACATACTGTTCTGTAGTGGCTTTAAAACCACACAGTATCATACTGTATATACAGTATATTAAAGTAGTATGTGATCACACTGTGGTTCATTGTTGTGTACACTATTTTTTTTAGTATATCTGTGGATATGACTTCTTGAGATTCACATGTGTGGAATGTTAGGAGATGAGAAAGTACAACTTAAAAAATCCTGATTGGGAGAAAAAAGTCCTGTATATGATTTTTTTTCTTATTGCAGTATATTATCTAAAAGTGTGACTTAAGGCAAACTACTCCAGAAATAAAAATGCATTTATAATTTCTTGTAAAACCACTAACATCAACACAACACATGTGTTCTTTTTTTTTCAATGTGAAAATGTTAAGTCTGAACCTGTGAGTAACCCTCCTCTCAGGGAAATCATAAAAAAACTCAACACTTCCGACACTTACAGTGTTAACCGATCAAAACTTAAGGTCTGCTTCTTTGATGGTTTTGTTATGCAAAATGTGTTTGATCTTTATTAACCAACGAGAATTTGACTGCATTGACTTTCTATTTGTCTCATTTAGCTGAAACATAAAAAGAAGATGTTCTTTAGTTAATGTTAATGGAATTCAATTAATTTTAAAATCACTAACATCAGCAAACGAGCAGGAATGCAGCAGTTCATAACTTCTCATTAACCTAAAAAATGCACTGAACTCTGTGACACTGCATGCATTTGCATGCACACCTTTATCTGTAAGTCCATGGGATGGGGGTTGGAGCTGAAGTTATTGTCTCCCTTACTCAATTTAACATCTGATATATCCCCAGTACAGCTATGGGTTTAAGAGACTGTCAGTATAAAGTGAATATTTAACATACTGCGATATACAAAATTAATAAAAAATGTCAGTATAAGCTCACACCCAGTTTCCCTTCCCCTAACTGTGTGGAAGTAAAGTGTTGGCACAAAACAACCCCACGAGTGCTACGTCAGAAAAGTTCACCTGAAGTAGGTGCTATGCACTACAATGTCTTTTATCTAAATGCTGTATACACAAAGAATACTTGATTGCAATTTCTGTTTAAGGGCATTAAATTCCCTTGCTCTTTCCGAGCATCCTGGAGAAGGTCTGAGGGTTCATTTGTGTTATTACTTAAGTATAAATTGTTTTAAGTTGTGGATTAGCTACGTGAAGTTGGCGCTCTAAAGTTGTCAGGGAGGGGAGTTCTTGGGAAGCATCCCCCACCGAGTAGTGTTCGTAGTGTTAGTTTTAATATAACAGTGTGTTACTGTGATCTTCATTTTGCTATTACATTTTTTTAAAAACATTTATAATTGCTTTCTTGCAAATACATTTTGTATTGGTATTCAGTTTGCTTCTGAGTGTTAGTTATATTTGGCTTTTATATTGCTTCCCACTTTCACCTTTCCAAAGATTACTGTCTATCGTCGATGTGCACTCCCAGGTACTTGTATGAAAGTACACGATTTAATGGGTAAAAACAACCAAGTTCTAATTATGTTAGGGAATGTTTATTGAGAGTTCAGGCATTTACATTAGAGGAATGATTTAATTAATTTTCAAGCAGTCTAGATTGTACTACAATACATTTTATGATATTCCAAAAAAATACATTTTACAATACATTTTATGAATTTCTCAAATTTGGAAAAAGAAAGCAAAATTAACAATAGTATTGAGTCTGAGATGTGAACTGTGACACTGTAACATGTAATTTAACAAATATCCATCCATTTTCTAATTGAGGGTCACATGGGAGTCAAAGCCTATCCAACAGGCAACAGGCATAAGGCAAGGTATAGTCTGGACTGGAAGCCATCATAGAATAGACAAACAGAGTTATGCACACAATCACACCAGAACCAATTTTCAGAGAAGCCAATACAAATCCTTTTATATAGTGTTTTTAAATAAGACATGTTTTAAAGCTACTAGATTTATTTTTAACTAACAAAATCTAAAATTAAATTGTGTTGTTTCTAATTACTGTTTACACAGAATTACTAACAATTCTGTATATTGCATGTGATTTAAAAAAACAATATTTCTGTTATTATTACACATAACACATGTAACAAACTATCTTATTTGGAGTTGTGTGTATGGTATTAAATTAAATTGTTTGTCGCTAGTACAGTATGCATACTGTGCTGTTTGATTATTGCAGGAAAACACTAACAAGTTAGGGAAACCACAAGAACAGCTACAACAAAATGTTTCTTTTTGAATTTTGGACTTATGGAGTTTGGTCCATTTGGTTTCACCTCCACTGCAAGCAAATATAGCATCAGTTATTTAATTATTTGTGGTATATTTATATACAGATGCAGCCATTCAAAGTGTGCGGTACAGACACGTACCGGAGGTACTTGGCTACGGCGTCGCGCATTGTGACGCATGATGACGCGCGGTACCGCGGTACGTGATTGGTTGACCGACAGGGGCACTCGTGGTCCGTTGGTCTGTCCTAGAAAGATTTACAGTAAACATCTTTACTGTGCCCGTTTTAGTATTGAATATTTATATGGAATTTTACCACTGAAGGGAAATCTTAGTAGCTGAGCAGAAAAAGAATAGGAGCATACTGTAACGTGTGTGAAGGCCATAAACGATATTAATTTTGGAACATAAACATACAGTATATGGCTGGTCTTGGTACTTTAAAGAAAAAATACACACCAGTATTCCATTTCTCCCTAAACATTTTAAGCATCAAAGTCTTTAACTAACGAGATACCGGAGTCAACAAGCATACTTTTAGAATTTGATTAAAAGGGAATATAATATGGAATCGCGTATCTAAAGAAATTAATAACGATATAATTATATTCATGTACCGCAACACAAGAATAGTACACGCTGTACGATGTCTGTTGATAACGTTTCTGTAGGGCTTTTTCAGCACTCTGCATGTGACCTTGCCGGTGGCGCTGTGGGTTAGGTTCCTGACTCCCACCTCACACGGTCTGTGATTGAATCCCACTGGAACCATGATTTTTTTTTTTAACAAACATTTCTTAGAAAAAATGAAACGTTTCCCTTGGTCAGAGATTAAATAAAATCTCACTCGCACCAAACAAATTTATATTTCTAAATATCACAACATGATCGAATTTAAGTCATTTTAATAACAATGAATAGTCACCTATGCGTTACAATATAAACATTTATATTGATTTAAATCTCGTTTTGATTTAAATCGTAAACGCGTGTTTAAATAGATGTGTTTTTTGATTCACAATCAGACAAATGCAACATAACTTGATATCTTTGTCTTCTAAGTATCTTAATAAACTTTCAGCATAACTTTCTCCCCGTTTAGATTTATTTTTCTTGGGATCTTGGGATCAAATGTGGAAAGATTAGATTGTAATCGTTTTTATTTTTTAAATACATTTTATAAAAGTGTAATCTATGCTAAAAAGTTGTACACCACCTGCTATAAAGATACATATTGTATACTTTCGGGTTCGGATAGGACAGACACGAGAACTCAGACTTGTGGAGTTAAAGCAAGTTAAAGCCTTGATTTTATATATCACCTTTAAAAGTGGAATCTCAAAGCAAAGTAAATACCCAACACTGATTGTACCCATCTGTCATACTAATAAAGCACCTTGAATTGAATTGAATTGAGAGAGAGGGGGGGAGGGCGAGCGAGAGAGCCAGGACAGACAGGCAAATAAGATACACTCCACAGACATTCACAACAGCGACATATCATAAAATGTTTGCACATGTAGATAAGTTATTACTTGGTTTTCAAAGTGCAATGAAATACAATATTGTTTTTGTTGCTGTTATTGTTGTTTTTATCCTGGAAAGCGTTTTGAGAAGCCACCTTTAAAGGTGATATATAGAAGCGCTGATTCTTATGGAATGTGTTCCGCCAGGGATTCAAAATTGTGTTTATTTTTTTTAATCGTGTATCTAAGGATATAGCAGTATAACTTTGTTCATGCACAAACAGTGACATGTTACATTATTAATTTGGGTGTCTCCTCTTGCCAGAAAGCTCTAAATTGCATTTTGAGTGCGGTTTTTGACTTTTTCTAAATTGCAACCCATAAATAAAGCTGATACAGTTTAGACTTTGAATTATTTTAAACTGTATTACAGCAGCACAATGGACAATGCAACGTAAATTGCAAAAATGCACTTGGAATCTGTCCAAGCCCTACGTTGTCAGGCATTTTCTTTTACTGCAACGGACATAAAAACTCCCTTGCTTTTAACAGAGCTTTTCATAATTTCTAACTACGAAAATTATTTAAACTGCGACATTTATCATTCATTCCATTCCATTCCATTATCAGTCTTCCATTTCTCCCTAAACATTTTAAGCATGAAAGTTTTATGAAACGGTACCCAAATATGCGATTGCTGTATAGAATGAATTTTAATTAAAAAAAATTATTTAACACGAAAATTAAGCTGTTTACATCTTCCGCCTGAGAACAGTCACCCGTTGCTACCCAACGCAGAAACACAGCCACTAACTAGCAAAGAGAGGACATTAGCTAGCCAATATGATAAAGAAATAAATGATTATTTTGTTTATTTCTTTTGCACATTTATTTGAACATTTCCATCGATTGTACAAGCACTTGGAAACTGTCCAATCCCTAGTTCATCAGGCATTTTCTTTTACGCTGCGGGCATTCTCCTGGTCTAGCGCCGGTCTGTGACTTCTAGGATATAATGCCAGCGAACTCATGTTTTTATGTCCACTATAACAGACAATCTCCTATGCTTTTAACCGAGCGTCTAACCCCTCTGATTGGAGAAAAAAGACGTGCTGGTTTGCTATACATACTGTACCAGGAAGATGATTTCTTTCTATTCGAAACGTGTATTTTAAAAGTTTAAGAAGTAAAAACCTTACACCGTACACAGATTTCTAAACTGATCAGGATCGTTATCTTTGTCTTATCCATAATAATGTTCACCGCTCTGTCCAGCAAATTAATAATAAACTTTATTTTATATAGTGTTTTAAACGAATAAGTAATTAGATTGCTCATAAACCTAATCACTTTTTTCTACATAAACACAGCGTGATTGCTCTCTGAAAATGCTTTTTCTTTTTATTTAGGCTCAGATTTCAACTATAGATCGTATTATTATAAACTTTCTTGGAAAAATGTATTTTATGTAAACCATGTTTGCTATTAATTCATTTAGGGCTAGAATATGTTCATTGTCTTCCAATCGAGTCGAGTTGACATTAGAAGCTTGCCACGCCCGGACTGTTACACCAACGCATTAGCATGTTAAAGTGATTTCATTGAGGAGCCTAGCTTTCTTAACTAGTAAGTACTGTACTTCCTTGGCTTTGGAGGGGGGAGTTGTCTTTCGCTGGAAATCTCGCCCCCTTCTACTTTGAAAATACCTGTGAAACCGGTTTAATTCGTCACAGCCAGCACTTTTTATGTTTTTTGGTTTTGTGGTTTTTTGGCAATGTTTTTTATTATTGTTATTGAGAAACATGATCAGATTTTCCCCGGTTCAGAAAAAAAAATCTAAAGTATACTAGTTTGTCACTCTTCTCATCCCCTCTTTGCTAAATGGCTTTTGAATAGAGTCACATGAAGAGAGAGGTGAAACAGCCCTACACAGCCCTGTCGCAGTACACAAATATAATTATATCTTATTAATTTCTTTAGATACGCGATTCTTTTAATACAGTCTTTCCTGTGCTCTTGGGGATCCTTGTGATATTTCGAACTCTGGTTGAATGATAAGTGTCGCAGTTTAAATAATTTTCATAGTTAGAAATTATGGAACGCTCTGTTAAAAGCAAAGGAGTTTTTATGTCCGTTGCAGTTTTTTTGCAACATGAATATAATTATATCGTTATTAATTTCTTTAGATATGCAATTCCATATTATATTCCCTTTTAATCAAATTCTAAAAGTATGCTTGTTGACTCCGGTATCACGTTAGTTAAAGACTTCTATGCTTAAAATGTTTAGGGAGAAATGGAATACTGTTGTGTATGTTTTCTTTAAAGTACCGAGACCAGCCATATACTGTATGTTTAAGTTCCAAAATTAATATCGTTTATGGCCTTCACACGCGTTACAGTATGCTCCTATTCTTTTTATGCTCAGGTACTAAGATTTCCCTTCAGTGGTAAAATTCCATATAAATATTCAATACTTAAACGGGCACAGTTAAGACATTAAATATACATATATACTGTATACAGTACAGTTTGCATACGGTAATATGTTTATGTTCCTAAATCAATCTCTTTTATGAGCATGTGAAAGGCACGGTGAATCGATTCTCAAAATATACTGTACTTTGCATGATTGGAAACAAATGCGTGATTGCGAAATGCTGTGGTGTTATTTTTACAAAGACGGTCAATGAAAAAAATAATGTGGACCAGGGCAATACTTTGAGTTTACAGCTTGTCCAAGGTCATTCATTATTAATACTATTAGTAATATCTTCGTTAAAGACTTTGATGGCGACAGCTCAAACATGAGAGGTTGAGCTTTATTAGCTCCACCTTGCAGAAATTCCGGATACTATTATTTTGCTTGCGGTATTATAGGAGAATTTACGGTAACTAGCGGTATTTACTGGTAACTCGCGGTAGACTGCGTAAAGCGCACCGCAAAATAATGCGGTATCGCCCGCGCATTTTGAATGGCTGCATCTGTATATAATACTTCTTTGCAGTGTAATGTAAAATGAAAACTCTGTAGTTGATAAATTTGTTTTAAAGTTGTAGATAAATTAGCTCATCTAGAGTGATGCTAGTGTGTTCTAGAGTGTTTCATCATTAAGTCTTACGTGTTATGCCAGAGGCCTGGTTTTAGTTCATGTCAAGGCGTTGAATTATTTAACATATGTTGCATTTGTTCTGCTTCCCATCTACTTGTTGAAAATGTGTTTGCTGTGCCCCAGATCAAGACTCTACAATGCATTTTAAACCCAGTTCATTCCACACATTCCACAGTGTAAATATATAATGTTATCTGATGTATTTTAATTAAAATATATATTCTTTTCAGTGTGATATTTGATACAGTGCATCCCATATACAAATGGTGATGCACAATATTTTCACACAGTAGTGTGAAACGCTTTCCGTGATCTGGGCAACCACTAAGTCTCAGAGGTACTTCTGCTGTGATTTTTACTTTAAAAAATGTTTGGTTTGATTTTGAGTTACTCTATAGTCTTATAAAATACAGTATATAAGATAAATTATGCCATGAAAAGTTTAAAAAAATCTTTATTCCACCTATAGCAGTACTCACCTGTTTGCTAACTCTACACTACCGAAGCTCATTCATGTTATTACTTATTCATTTATTATTATTTTTAGATTCAATATACAGTAGTGTGATATACAGTATATATAAAAATTATAAATGTGTTTATAATATACATATTATTTATTAAATCTTATTATTAGAGAAAGAGTCTTTAATATGCACAAAGGGTTGTTTGTTAAAAGTACAACTTTCACATTGGCCAGAAATTGAATTCAGACCATTGAATTGTCATAAGCATTTAGCCATACAATATGCAAAGTTATAATTATATACATAGCTACAAATGGGGGGTAATGAAAATGGTGAAAATCAGGAATTGACTGAGCAGTTTAGTCAATAAGTCAAACAATTATTCATAACCCCCAACTTGTAAGTGATTTCTCTAGAATATACCCACGCAGTTGGTATAAGTTAAGGTATGTGAACTCTTTGTTCTCTGGCACAGCTTTGGTGAAAATGGTAACAATCCAGACACACATGGTTAAACAAATATTAATTAATGACAAACAATATACACAGACAACAAAACATACACTCTACAATTTACCGTAAATACAGTATGTACAAACAAGACATTTCAGAGGTCTAACATCCTAATCACCCAGAACACCCCTAGATTTCTACTAAGTATTAAGCTGTTTTTTTTAATAAATGCAATATAACCTGCAATTAAATCACTGTCTGCAAACCCAGATGCAAAAAATTGGAGCCTATCTCCCTATTCTAGAAATGCACCCACAAGCAGGAAAGATGTCTGTAATCATTGTATCTTTTACATAGGAAACCCAAGTTGAAACCTAGTACACAGTTCCCATTGTTGATATCTAACATCAACATAAACTACCTTAATGCCTATCTCTATTGTCTTCCTCCCAATCTTAGTTTTGCCAAAAGTGTCAAACACCAGAGGGCGGTGAAGACAGAAAGAGTCATAGGACACCTGTTGGCAGAGTTAATGGTAGGACACCAGACAGGATCATGACCAAGGGGCCAGTATCAGCAGCAATAGGAGATGAAAGAGAAATGTTTAACGCTTTTTTTCTATAGCTCCATTTTCTATTATTTTTCCTTGACTTTCCCTGACTGCCTGAAGGGAAGGAGGGTGAAGATTCAGGAATAGATAATCTTGGAGGCAACTGCAGGGCAGAGGTTTGAAGAATGAGACTGAGAAGACCAGATGTTGCAGGAGAGAGATATGATGCAAGCAAAAGCATTCTTAAAACCTTCTTTGTAGTTGTAGCTGCAGCAGAATTCTATGCAGTACGTAGTTACTAGAAATGGTATACTAAAGTATTTCAGGTGGGTAGCTGCGTCAGCATGCTAAAGTATTTTCCTAATATCTACAATAATTATAAGATATTACATTTTGATAAGATAGATAAGATAAGCAAATAAAGATGGTAAATGCAGATTAGCTTAGTTGAAAGAAAATAACTAGTAATTCAGCACCAAAATATTTTTTTCTTTTGCTCCTCAAGATACATTTTTATTAACATTGCATTGTAAAGAATATTACATATTTGTAAAACACAATTCACACATTATAAAATGTTGAAAAACAATATCAATGTAACTACATAATTATTCTATACATTATGCTTTTTAAGTCAAATTGTAACAGTACTGTTTTTAAGAGGCATAGTTTCAACTACAGTTCTATTTAAAGGATATTATTAATGTTCACAATATTTTCTTCTTTCACATTTTAACAATATTCACCAGTTAACAGCAGAAAACAAATCTATCAGAGACAATGCATTTAGAAAACCTGAGCGTTCCTATCATAGTACATCTCAAGTAGAGGTTATTTACTGGTAAAAAAAAACTAGAAAAAAGAGCATCACTGTCTTGAAATGTTCCATAACTGCCCATTACCTAACTCGACATCAGTTTTTGCTTCATTTACAGTAGCAAGCACAATGGCACTGGAAGTGTACTCACTTGTGAATCAGCTACTTCAGCTACATTCAGCCCAGTTCCATTTTACTATTATGATTATTAACTTTTGAATGAAAAAATAATAAAATTCAGTCTCACTGTTGATATCTGACTTCAGCATAAAATACGTTATTGCCTGTGTCTCTTGACTTCCTCCCCAACTTAGCTTTACCATCAGTGAATTTCAAGGCAGTATAATTCAACATGTCTGCAACTTCATCCTGAAAAAAAGCAATTTCATATTTCAAAATGTGACAGTCTTACAATGTTCTATGCAAATGATCTACATTATTTCGTTACCCACCTCTATAATTGCATTTTTAAGTATAATGTTTTTTTTTATTTCAAGACACAAGATATAAGGGGAGAATATGTGTATTAAAAAGATCAAAACACCTTTTTTATAAATCTTTCACTGTTTCTAAAACAAATCTTAAATATTACCATGTCATTTTATCACATTCAGATATGTTATAATTTCAAATGGATTACTAAATTCACAAATATTACTGGAAGTACTGGAAGATAATCCATTTAAACATACAGATGCAGCCATTCAAAATGCGCGGGCAATACCGTATTATTTTCCAGTGCGCTGTACGCAGTCTACCGCAAGTTACCGGTAAACACTGCAAGTTACCGGTAAATACCGCTAGCAAAATAATAGTATCCGGAATTTCCGCAAGGTGGAGCTAATGAAGCTCAACCTCTCATGTTTGAGCTGTCGCCATCAAAGTCTTTAACGAAGATATTACTAATAGTATTAATAATGAATGACCTTGGACAAGCTGTAAGTGTAAACTCAAAGTATTGCCCTGGTCCACATTATTTTTTTCATTGACCGTCTTTGTAAAAGTAACACCACAGCATTTCGCAATCACGCATTTGTTTCCAATCATGCAAAGTACAGTAATTTTTGAGAATCGATTCACCATGCCTTTCACATGCTCATAAAAGAGATTGATTTAGGAACATAAACATATTACCGTATGCAAACTGTACTGTATACAGTATGTATATGTATATTTAATGTCTTAACTGTGCCCATTTAAGTATTGAATATTTATATGGAATTTTACCACTGAAGGGAAATCTTAGTACCTGAGCATAAAAAGAATAGGAGCATTCTGTAACGCGTGTGAAGGCCATAAACGATATTAATTTTGGAACATATACATACAGTATATGGCTGGTCTTGGTACTTTAAAGATAAAATACACACCAGTATTCCATTTCTCCCTAAACATTTTAAGCATCGAAGTCTTTAACTAACGTGATACCGGAGTCAACAAGCATACTTTTAGAATTTGATTAAAAGGGAATATAATATGGAATTGCGTATCTAAAAAAATTAATAACGATATAATTATATTCATGTGCCGCAACACAAGAATAGTACACGCTGTACATTGTCTGTTGATAATGTTTCTGTACTGCTTTTTCAGCACTCAGCATGCGACCTTGCCAGTGGCGCTGTGGGTTAGGTTGCTGACTCTCACCTCACACGGTCTGTGATCGAATCCCACTGGAGCAATGAATTTTTTTTAACAAACATTTCTTAGAAAAAATGAAACGTTTCCTGAGTCAGAGATTAATTAAAACCTCACTCGCACCAAACAAATTTATATTTCTAAATATCACAACATGATCGAATTTAAGTCATTTTAATAACAATGAATAGTCACCTAGGCGTTACAATATAAACATTTATATTGATTTAAATCGCGTTTAAATCGCCTGTATTTAAAACCCATAAATAAAGCTGATACTGTTTAGACTTTTAATTATTTAAAACTGTATTACAGCAGCACAATGCACAATGCAACGTAAATCGCTATCTTTGTCTTCTGTGTAATAATGTTCACCTCTCTGTCCAGCAAATTAACAATAGTAATAATAATGAACTTTATTGTATATGGAGCCTTTAAAGGTGGCTCCTCAAAGCGCTTTACAGGTTAAAAACAATAACAACAATACTGTTAGGCTGGGCAAACGATTTTTTTTAAGAAATACAAAATGAGATATAATGATGTGTTCCGGCTTAGACATTAACAAAGAGCATAACACGTGGGCGGCGTAGAGGTCGGCTCTGGCTTTCCCATCTACTGTATACACTGCAAGTACAACCCCCCTCTCTGCGGGAGTGCTTGCTGTGACGAATTAAACCGGTTTCACAGGTATTTCCAAAGTAGGAAGTACAGTACTTACTAGTTAAGAAAGCTAGGCTCCTCAATGAAATCGCTTTAACATGCAAATGCGTTGGTGTAACAGTCCGGGCGTGGCAAGCTTCTAATTTCAACCCGACTACGGCGAAAGGAACCCTTCTTTCATTAGAAGACAATGAACATATTTTAGCCCTGAATGAATTAATAGCAAACATGGTTTACATAAAAGACATTTTTCCAAGAAAGTTTAGCCTTTGTCACTAATGAAACCACTAAATAAAGACATAAATATAGAAATCTTAAGATTTTTAAAATACATGACTTTGCTAAAATTTATTTGAAAATAAAAACGATTACAAATGCCAGGGGAGAGCGAGAACAGGGGAGGGATGTTGGTTTTGCATAAGGGGCGGGGCTATGGAAATGAGGTCTGTTTGGGAATGTGGAGTTACATGTTCTGGCTGTTTGTGAATTATCGTTGTCGAGTATGGAGTGTTGAGGTATTGATTTTGTGTAATGCTTTATGTTGAAAATTGAGGTGGATTTTGTTTATGATAAAGAGGATAAACTGGGATGGGAGGAGGGTTTGGTTTTGCATAAGGGGCGGGATTATGATAATTGCAGGAATTTGCAAGAGTATAATGGTTTGATATATTTGATTTTGTATTGTGGTTGTTATCTATGTTTTTGGTTGGTATTATGTTTACATGGTTGTTTTTGTTGGTTGGTTGTTATAATGGTTATTAATAATACGATCTATAGTTGAAATCTGAGCCTTAATAAAAAGAAAAAGCATTTTCAGAGAGCAATTATGCTGTGTTTATGTAGAATAAGTGACTAGGTTTATGAGCAATCTAATTACTTATTCGTTTAAAACGCTATATAAAATAAAGTTTATTATTAATTTGCTGGACAGAGCGGTGAACATTATTATGCATTAGACAAAGATAACGATCCTGATCAGTTTAGAAATCTGTGTACGCTGTAAGGTTTTTACTTCTTAAACTTTTAAAATACACGTTTCGAATAGAAAGAAATCCTCTTCCTGGTACAGTACTGTTTGTATAGCAAACCAGCACGTCTTTTTTCTCCAATCAGAGGGGTGTCAGATGGTGTCAGCCAATCACCATTCTGAAGCCCTACCATAATCTCTGGTATGGGGAGACCCCAGAATTCTGTCCCATAGTTTAGACAGATAATAGATACTTGTATTGATCCCATGAGGGAAATAAAGTCAATCATTTTCATTTTAGGAAATTAT